>NC_056725.1:1335518384-1335663384 GCF_019279795.1 Protopterus annectens
CCTAAAGATAAAATAAAGGAGTTTATAACCACAAATATGAATAAAAAGCTTAATAAACAACAGATTAAACTATTGGACAAGAGTATTTCATATACAGAAGTTATTACACAAATAAATAAGCTTAAATCAAACAAAGCACCGGGTAATGATGGTATTATACCAGAGATATATAAAATCCTTTCTAAAAATACATATTCATTAATACATAAGGTTTTTATTTTGGCCCAAACTGAGTTAATAACCCCCCCATCTTGGCAATATACATTTATTTCGCCAATTTTAAAACCTAATAAAGATCCAACTAGATGTTCTTCATATCGGCCCATCTCATTACTTAATGTTGATTATAAAATGTTTATGAATATCTTTGCTGACAGATTGAAGACAATCATTCCTGGCATTATAGATATAGATCAGACAGGCTTCATTGTAAATAGAAATACTTTTGATAATATAAGAAGAACTTTAACATTAATAGATTTTGCAAATAGGAAAAGAAAGATTTAACACTTATTAGTCTTGATATAAGTTCAGCATTTGATTCAGTAAGTTGGGACTATCTGTTTACCTTAATGAAGTGCACAAACTTCTCGGATGCATTTGTAAATCTAATTGAACATTTATACAAAGGAATGTTGGCTTATATTAAGGTAGGAACATATGTTTCACAAAAATACCCATTCTTAAAGGTACAAAACAAGGATGTCCACTTTCTCCACTATTATTCACTTTAGTAATGGAGCCTTGGGCTAATTTGATCAGAAACAGTACTGACATAGAGGGTTTTGAAATAGATGAAAATACAACATCCAAAATTCAACTTTTTGCAGATGATGTTCTAATTAAATCAGCAGGATCTAATTCTTCTATACAGTCTCTATTTGATAACATGATGAATTTTAAAAGTATTTCTGGTTTAATATTCAATGAAGAAAAAACTAAAATACTACCTATATATACACGAAAAATATTCTCATTAGTGATTTTACTAAATATGTACCCAATTCAGGTCAGATAACTTATTTAGGTATAATACTATCTAAAGATATTAAATCTATTATATATAATAATTATAATACCTGTTTTCTTAATATACAAAATCTTTTTAATACCTGGAATAATATGTTTTTACTATGGAGGAGAGACTTACAATTATTAAAATGATAATATTCCCCAAGATTTTATACTTAATACAATCAATAATACTTCCACCTACAAAAATAATTATCAAGAAACTGAACACACTAATGTTAAATTTCTTATGGGCACCTAATAGACCTAGGATTGCATTAAAGAAACATACTAATAGCTGGTCTCAAGGGGTATTTCTTTTCCAGACTTTAATTTATATACTATCTCTTCTATTGTAAAAGTTATTACTTTATTAATAGATCAGTCATATGTCACAAAATGGAAAGATTATTGGGAGCTAATTAGTATACACTTCATGAAAATCTCCTTAACACATAAAAATATGATTGTAAATAACTCCATGTTATGGTTACTAAAGGAATTTTGTACTTCACCTATTACACCTAAACATATGGTTTGTTACCCATTAAATATTATTATTAGTTATCGTAACTTTATATTCATGCACCCTAAGTATAGGGAATGGAATTTTATTGTATTTCCTATAATGTATACTCAGGGTATGCTTTTGTCATCTACTTCTGAAGGAACTCATTTAGCTATAGATAATGATCTAAAGTACTGGTATCAGTTGATATCTGATAATAAAGTTAAAAATCTAGATTTCTTAAAACAAGAATTTGATCTAAGAGAAACTTGCTGGTTAGAGGTTCAGACCTTTAGACAACATCTCATTAATAAAATAGATTTAATGTCTATAACTGTTAAAGAATCTATTCCAACACTGATTGATTACTTGATATTAAATTTACAACATAAAGTTTCTGATAAAGGTAAACTTTCATACATACATAAAGTTATCAGACAAGAAACTTTTACAGTGTAGATTCATACTGGAATTATTTCACTTCTATTAATGGGGACCCACCAAATCAACAAGATAAACAATATATATTGGAATCTGCTTATAGAACTACGTCTTCCATTGTCTGGAGACTTTATACATGGAAATTTTACATAGATATTTTTATACACCTTTGATGATGAATAAAATAAATAATAAAGATAATCTATGTAAGAGATGTAATGTAGAAATTAATGCTGACTGGGCTCATATGTTTTATGACTGTATAAAATTGAAAGAATACTGGAAGTCAATTAATGAATTTTTGCAGGCTCTTTTTACAGATAATTTCATTATTTCTAAATCTCTTATATTATTCAACACACCTGTACCTCAAAGTGTTAAAAAGGTTAAGCTTCCCTTGTTATGGTCTATTCTAGCAGTGGCTAGGAAAATAATAACTAGAAATTGGATTTCAGATACACCTCCTTCGTTCAATGAATTTAAAAATTTTATGAATATAGTGTGCCATATGGAAATAAACACAATTAGGACTAGAACAAACAGAAAAACATCTTATTTTATTGTATGGGATAATTTACAAAATTTGTTAAAAAAAATTTAATTTCAATAGCATGGTATTTTAGTTTAATTAATTGATCTGATTGTAGTGGATGTCTTTGTAAATACTTTAGTTGTTTTGTTGAATATTATAATAATACCTATTTTTAATTACTTGTATAAAATTGTTATGATATTTCTCTTATATGTTAAAACAATAAACCTGTTTTGAAAAAAAAAAAAGTTTGAAAGATGAACATTCTCTGAATAACGTTGTTCTTAAATTGTTCCTATAGCACTCATTGTTTGTGAAATTTTAGTATTTGAGACATGGTTTTGGAAAATATATTTTGCCAAAAGTCTGTAGCACTTATGATTTGTATTTCCATTTCTTTGAATATTGTTTGGACAAAACATTTTGATGTTTTGTGAGAAATCTTTCAGGACTTAACAGACATTCCTACTAAAGTCTCTGGTCATCAAAGTACACTTTGGGCAGAAGGAGTTACGTTATTATCAAGCATTCCATCTCGAACACGTTTTACTTTATGTAGCAGGCACCAGAGGAAGGACAGCATCAAGAAGCAGAGAATGTACCTCCTGAAAGATAAGATGGAGTATGCAGCATGAGCTTTGTGAACTTGTCTGGAACCCTCAGTTCTCTTTACGGTATATAGCTGAATGGAGTTTTAAGTAGGAAGGTTCATCTTAAGGACCACTGCCAAGGATGTCATATCAAGTTTTGCAGTCTCAGCCAAGATGCAGTCCTTGATAGGGTGGAACACTCAACATGTTCTCCAAGGACTGGAAGCCACAGTATCAGGGTGTTCCCATACATAGACAGGAATTTCCTTTGGTATGCCCGGTAAAGAAGGACAACCGATGAAGGTTGTGACACAATTCTGCAAGATTACTGAAGCCTTTTCTGGCATAAAAAAACAGTCTGTTGACCTCTTTACTATGTTTGCTAAAGGAAGACCACCCATTAGGACTGCTCCACCATTTTGCAAGTGCACTGATACCTTTTCCTTGGTAAAGAGACAGCTTCAGAGGACGGCCACCACTTTTTTACATCCAAAACAAGATTTGTATGAAACTGGGATCCTCAAGAGGGGATTGAGATGAAAAGCATCTTTAGAAACAGGGTCTGTCTAATGAGTAAGTGGAATATGCATTTTCTTGGCTTTGACAACTGCAGGTCATTTTGGTTCTGGTGAACCTAAAATTCAAACATGTTGGTAGTCTTCTAGAACTTGCAGTCTGGCTAAGCCAGAGAGACTGAACAGGCAGAATGTTGAATCCCATGGGAAAACTGCAGATAGTGGGGAAGAAAATGGGATTTTATTGAACCACACAGTAGCCCCAGTAAGCGGCATAATAATGTCTCCCAGATATTTTCCATGGTGTTACCTGTGCCGTAACTTGCTATGCTAGAGGAGGAGCATCAGCTATTAGATAATCTAGTACTTGCAAGATTGATGTTAGGTACTCTAAACCTGGGTGGGCCAGCTTCAAATAGGTTGATGTCAGGTACATCAATGTCAGTTGGACTTCCGAGGGAAAGTCCGTATCAGAGAAACCAAAGTCTGATAAGCAAGTATCTTAGAACATGAAATCAGTTGTCTGAATGTCAGGTAGATAAATTCTGGGGAAAGAAACATCAGATAAGCCATTGTCAGTGAGGCTGATATCAAAAGAGCTGGTGTTGAATAAACTGGGAGAAGGAAGCCAGCATCTGTTGTTCTGCTATTGCATAAGCAGATTAAGGGGCCCTAACTGCAGATAGAACTGCCATCCAGAGTAAAGTGGAAGTTTGGGCCTCGATTCTTTCTTTTAATACAGGCAGCCTGCAAATTCTAGTTAATGACTGGAGGTTCAGATGTCCTCCTTAGGACAAAAGGGATGGATTAAAATGTCTAAATCAGAGGTGTAGTCTCAGGAAACAGTGGGATTTGCTAAAACTGCAGCAGCATCTCCAGCAGTAGTGGCTGACTATCTAAGGGCAAGAGTGCGCAGATAAGATTTAGATTCAGATTGGTTCTCCATTTAGATTTAGATTCAGATCTGTACTCCATCTCTGCCTTACATTTTTTTCAAATGTAGTGAGAAGTGTGAGAAATAAATAAGATAACTTTCCCAGTGTCTTAATTTGCTTATGAGACCTGCCAGGCTTCTTCTACTGTTTGAAGGTTTGTGAGAAGAAACTGATTTGTCATTAGGACTTCTGAGAGAGAAAAAAAAAACAGGTTTGGAAGCATGGGGGTCCTTCAGTTCTTAATTCAGCAAAAGCACTTCTTCAGTATATTTTTCTATGACATTAGATAGCATGTTTGACTATAAGACAATTTTAAAAGGGATAAATATCAGGTTCCAGTTCTAAATAAATCAGACAAATGGATCCATATGCCAGAGGTATATTTTCCTAAGTAACTATGACTGAAGGTACATCTCTGCCCAGATTCTTAGGTGAACAGTACAGAGCAAAAAACAATGCTATTAGCTTAAAAGCAGACAAAAAGACAGACAATTACAACAAAAACTCTTACTTTAATAGCAGAATGACTAAAATGTATCAATTTATCATGTCCCTCTAGTCCTGAAACCAGAGCACTCACTGAGATCAATGCTCTATGCATCCTATTCCAAATACTTAGTTTTCAAGTGTGTGTGTGTGTGTGTGTGTGTGTGTGTGTGTGTGTGTGTGTGTGTGTGTGTGTGTGTGTGTGTGTGTGCGTGTGTGTGTGTCTAAGACCACTGCAATATAAAAATCACTCCTCCAATCTCAGATATGATTACATAGGTTAATAGGTGCAAAGGTATAGCCCTATGCAGGGTAGGGAAAAGATCTGCTCCTGATATAAAACAATTTCTTTTACATTGTAAAAGCAGAGAGTCTTCGGTTAGGAAAATTGTTTGGGAAATTAATTTTGCTGAAATGAGGGGATTTGATTCATTCTGATTCAATGAAACAGACTTACAACTGTTGAAAGCCAAACAAAAACATTTATTATAGAACATAATATGCTTCATTCTGTGAGAAAGTGCTAGCAGACTTAATAATGTGCACCTATAAGGACTGAATATACAGAATGTTCAAAGTCTCTGGCGATTCAGAATGTTCCATGAATGAAGCCATTAGCTTTAAATAGATTGAATTATTTCTCTTTCGTTGACTGAGACTGATGTCTGGATAAGTAAGGAATGTCCTCACACAGATGTAAGCAGCTTGCATTTCACTGGAAATATATGGTTTTCTTTAAAGGCAAAAATCTCTTATGTAGGTTACATAATTTACATAGATTCCCATAGGCTGTATAATATTCTTTACTTTTTGTATTTTTTTAATTACTGTTATTTATTCTAAAGGCATCATCCCATTTTTCTAATTAAGCCATCCACCTTTTTGTCAAAGCAGCATCGATAAAATTAACGTTGAAAGCAGGGTTAAGTTCAATTCTACAAATGCAGCATATCTGGAATAGTTGGTGGTAAAGACAATACTGTGAAGCATTATATACAAAACTGTACATTTCTGGCATTCTCTAGTAAGATCTTGGAAGCATATATATTTCATTAATACTGTTAAGTGCACACCTAGTGCATGCTACTTTAAGATACTTTTAATTATATGCTGATTTGGCAGTTTTGGTTAGTCATGCCTAAATAAGATATTAGATCTGTATAGCTCTTTGTTTACCAGTCAGGTAAATACATACTTACAAATTTTACAATATATTATGTCATTGGATAAAAAGCTCATTTATTGTAGGTTTGGTTAAGGGCTACACACAGCCAGAGACTGGTACATCTCATGAATCTCTTCTAAATCCATCCCAAAAATGTACAATTACAGCTGACTCCCACAATACCTCCAAGTGTTTATGATGCTATGAGGAGTCTCCTTTATGGAACATCAGTCCAGAAAAATGAAAAATATTAAAGCTGTAAACGTCTTGCTTTATAAGCTGACTAGGAATGTTTTAAACAAACTAGCTTTGCTACATAAGATTTAATTTTGCCCAAGGGGCAGAAAAGTAACTAATAATTCTGAAAATGAGAACACTGACTTACCACCTTTGCACTTGTCAGGTGCTTTACTTTTTTATTTTGTCTCTGCATCTTCTGGCAGTAATTAAACCTCTTTATGACTTAATGCCACAATTTACATGCTTCCTTTATCTGTAGTATCACCTTTCATCTTACCGTCTTTTGTATCCCTTATTTATATAGTCCATTGTTAATATTATCACAAAATGAGATTGCCATCTGTCCTTTCTCTGCAGGACAGCCCTGAATTTAGCAGTTGTGTCCGAGGAATGAACTCAAAGAAATGTCCTAATATTCCAGGATTAAGTAAGCACTAGCTTTCATCTAAATATCTCAAAAGAGTGAGATAGTGTGCCTGAGGTTGGCATAATGGTTAATGTGCTTGTCTTGTAAACACAATGTGCAGTGTTTGATTCTTACATGGGGTAATTGGCTAGTCTTGAAATGGCCCACAAGTGTAGTTAGCCTAGTACTAATCTATGAAACGCTGACATATGACAGATAGCAATAGAAACAGCAAAACACTTCAGTAGTGAATTTTCCTTGTGAAAAGTCCTTTGCATTAATTGAGTGTGTGTTTTTCCACTATAATCTGATGCATCAATAAGAAACTTCCTACTTTGCATATCTGAAAAGGTAATTATCCTAAAGACGACTTTCATGTGATTTATGTTGTCTCTTCTGAATCCTGCGTGTATCTATGTTAGGGCTCAAACATCATCTTATGCTGCTCTGTAGTCATAGGTTCATAGGTAAGTACTAGGCTATCTGCCCGAGGGCATCTATAAGCCTAGCCAGAATGTGTTGGCTTTCACCACCCCCTTAGATTAGTTCCCTGTGCCACAGTCCAGCAGAGCCATTAGTTCCCTGTGCCTCTGTCCAGCAGAGCCACTGCAGTGATCCTCAGGGTAAATTTTCTGTTTCCCATCCACTCGTAAATGTTTCTCTTGAAGAGTGTTAGTGAGGGTCTCTGCCTAATGTAGATTGGAGTCCTGTTCCAAAGCATGGGGAGTCTCTGTTACAGGAATCTATCCCTCCAGCACGTCCTATTTATCGTTGTGGTGAGGTTTAGATCCCTAGAGCATGTGGCTCTTGGGGATTTGTTTTTTTTTAGGTGGAGCATGTCCATCAATTCTGAGTTGGACATGGCCTTGTATGTCAGGCAGAGATCACCTCTGAGTAAGCGGTATGCAACCGAGTACAGCTGGAGTTTCTTCAGTTGGGCTGCATAGGGCATATGTTTGAGGCCAGTAATCCTTTTGGTGAGTTACTTCTGTGGTCTTTCCAGCTGTTGCAGGTGTCTTGTAAGGTACATCCCAAATGGGGCGTTGTACTCTATGATGGGTCTGATGAGTGATGAGTAGAGGGGCTCAATGACCTCTTTTGATCTGGATGCAAACCCTTTTGTGATTAGGTGGGCCACATAGAAGGATTTTCTAACCACCTTGGCAATATGATTATCAAAGGAGAGATTATTATCTATTTGGGTCCCCAGATCCCTTATTACATTTTCTGTATTTAGGGGACTACCACGTATGTGGTAGTTCATGGGTACTTTGTTTTTTTCCGAAAGGGATGACTATGCACATTTTGGCATTTAGCTTGATGTCATGATTTTGACACCAGGTATCCGTCTCAGTGAGACCCTATTTGAGGATGTCTGTGTCAGCCAGAGAGTCAATTATAGCCCCCAGTTTGCAGTCGTCTGTGAACTTGGTCAGCCATAGTCCTCCTGTGCTTGTCTGTACCTCTGAAAAGTATATACTGAACAGGAGGGGTCCCAGGACAGAGCCCTGGGGGACGCCACTTGTAACTGGTTTAGAGTCAGACCTAGAGCCTGCAACTCTCACTGTGTGGGTTCTATCTGTGAGCCAATTGGCAACCCATCTCATGATGTAGGGGTTTATGTTCAGGCTGGTGAGCTTGTCTATAATGCCAGAATGGGAAATGGTATCAAAAGCTTTTTCAAGGTCTAGGTAGGCTGTGTGGACCTCCTTTCCCTTGTCTAAAGCCTTGGTAACTGTCTCAAAGAAGTCCACCAGGTTTAGGAGGCATAATCTGCTCTTAACAAAGCCAAACTGGGTCAGGTCCAATGTTTGAAGGTTCCCAATGTCTCTGTTAATGAATTATATGATGATGCGCTCCATAGCCTTGCAGACAAGGCTAGTCAGGCTTATAGGGCGATAGTTCCTGGGGTCTGTTGTGGCTCCACATTTGTGGAGCAGGATAATGGTTGCTGTGCACCACTCTATGGGTACGTGGCTTGTAGAGAGGCTGAGTTTGAACAGTGTGTTTAGGTGAGGGGTTAGTTCATTTTGGAGCTCATGTAAGACACAGCCTGGAACACCATCTGGTCTCATTGAAGCTGCATTTTGGGTTTGGATAGGGCTGTTTTAACCTGTGTGTCAGTGATTGTCAGGGCACTACATTCTTCTGGTATGGTTATGGGCCCTTTAAGGGGTGAGGGAGGGGGTGAAGTTTTCACTAAACATGTCTGCCAGAATGTTGGCAATATCAGTCGGTTCAGTGTATTTTATGCTATTCTGCACTAACTCAGAGCAGATCTGAGAGTTTCCACTTAGGTTCTTGACATAGCTAAAGAATGCCTTGTGGTTATCTTTGGAGTCCTTGGCAATTTTTCTTTCGAAGCTAGCCTTTGATGATTTTATGAGGGATCGTAGTTTCTTGCTGATATTGATCAGGGATGTCTTCCCTTTTTGGGATTTTACTCTTTTCTGCACTAGTTTCCTCCTTCAGTTGTATAGCTTGTTTTTGGCAGGGGTCCAACAGACTGGTCTCCTTTTCTTGGAGGAGTGAGTCTTGGTTTTGCTTGGGGTAGTACGATCCATGCATTCTTGCAGGTGCTCATAGAGTGCTTTTGTAAGGGATTCAGCAGCTTGAACAGCGTTGTCCTTTACCATGGGGGCTGTGAACCTTTCCACCTCAGTCTTAAGTAATGTGACGTTTGCTTTTGAAAAGTTTTTCACAGTGGTTTCTGTGATTGGGGGTGGGGGCGAAATGTGGATATCCAGAGTGATTAGTCTATGGTCTGATATAACCAGCGAGGGTTTGACCTCTGGTGTAGAACACCGGTCGCCCATGTTGGTGATGACCAGGTCCAATATGTTGTCACCTGTGGTGGGGGTGTTGACCAGTTGATCCAGGGCATTTGAGTTTATAAATTCTGGGAAGCACTGGGCAAGGGAGTAGGGGTAGCTCTCCCAGTTAATGTTTTGGTAATTGATATCACCCAATATTGGGGCGTTTGGCAGGGCCTTCATATTTTCCAGTGTCTCTAGAAACACGGAATGGGGGTCCTGGGTCATGGTGGGTGATCTGTAGCAAGCTACAATTTAAATTGCATTTTGCCCATTGTTAGTTGCACATGGATGATCTCTGAGGCATTGTGCTGTGCCACTAAGCTGGAGGTGTGGGTATCCTTGATGAATATGGATACACCCCCACCTTTTGTGTTTTGGTCTGGGTTCTGTGGCTTAAAAGTATGGTATGAGTTATAGCCTTGTAGTGCTGGGGTGCTCTCAGGAGCCTTAAACCAGGTTTCTGTTACTGCACAGATATCGATGTTCTCCATACTGAGGAGTGCCTTGAGTGCATGCATTTTGAGGTTTAGACTTCTGGCGTTGAGTAGCATTACCCTCAGTTTTTGGTTATTGTGCTATTTACGGTGGTGGGTTTGTCTTTTGAGCCTTGCCTAAAAAAGGCACTATGGGGCGGCAAAAGCCTTGGCCTGTATTCAAAAGCCTAAGGGTGATAGGTGCAAACCATCTCTTTTGAAGCAACGTGGCTTATCGAGCATGTCATTCCAGGTGGACAGATACTGGATCCCCTTTGAATGACACCAGAAACTTAGCCAATTGTTGAAATTGATCATTTTTTCTTTATACTGTGGCATCATTCTTGGTGAGGGCAGGATGCTACTCAGGGTCAGGGTCATACCGGCTGTGCTACGTGATCAGAGAGCTTTTCCATGTCTCTTTTCATGTAGTCCAGGGAGGTACGTCTCAGGTCATTTACACCAACATGGACAATGGCAGAGTCGTACTTGTACTTGTTCTGGAGTGACCTGAGTGCTTGTGTTATGTGGCGGATCCTGGCGCCAGACAGGCAGCTAACTGTAACCTTCTCCTTGTCCAGCCTAGTTAGTGGGACATCAGTGTCAAATGTATTTGGCAATATGCATTTGACTATATTGACTATATTTACACATGACCACATACCTCTCAACTGTCCAGATTTTCACAGAATGTCTAGATATTTACCTCATATTTTTGGCCTATTTCTCATAAAATTTGCGATTTTCTGGGAAATCATTGAGGATTGAAGTGATTAAATAATACTAAATAATGACAGACATTTGAGTTTCAAACTATATCCTTCAAAAATACATAATAATACAAATCTGCTATTCTAGCAACTTTCTATGTTTACGGGAGCAATATTTAAGATATGTCCTTATTTTTGGGCCTTTGTCCCTCCCATTATTTCTGGCTTTGTCCAGTTTCTTCTGCTGAGAGGTTGATAAATATAAAATTTATTAAAGTCTTCTTGTAGTCTATTATGACTTCAGCAAGTGTATTGATAGTTTACCCTGGGCCTCTCACAGAAAAAGGGCTTAGGGGTCATTAGAACAAATGAAACAAACAATTAAATAATAAGGTCTTGAGTGAATTTTGGCTCTTTAGGATAGAATATGTCTTACAAGCCACGGTGGTGCAGTGGTAGCATTGTTGCCTCACAGCAAGAGTTTCTCCCGTTTGATTCTTGGCTGGAGCACCTTCTGTGTGGAGTCTGCATGTTCTCCCCACGGTCGAGTGGCGATCGAAAGACATGCGTAGAATGGGTGTGCCTTCGCTGAAGGTTGGGCGTCAAGCTGGCAACACAGCACCCATAAAAAATCTACTGCCAACCATTAGCGGACCGGAGTTCCGTTGTGGTGACCCCTAATCGGGAAAAGCCGAAAGAAGAACAAGGACAGAATATGTCTTACAGTGATAGCAAAAGAACTGTAGCACACAAAGTGTTTCTTCTGTTTGCAATGCTTCTTTATTCAAAGCCAGACTTCTAGAAACATCTTTCTGAGAATATATTTTTGTGATATGTATGGATGGGAGGTATTTTTCACTAACTAGTCGGAAATTTGCTCACCAAGACTAAGGTAGAATGTTTTCGCAGTCACAAGGTACTGGTTGGGATGATCATTTTAAGAACTTGTGCCAACCAAGGTTTGAAAATCTGTCCATTTTCCCTTTCACGTTGCTTCTTACATTTTTTCTCTCATGTTGCTGTAACAGATATGACAACAGTCAGTAACAACTGCTTCACTTGCAGTATGTTGCATCCTGCCTTCCTATTATTCCTACTGAAATGACAAGTGGGAGTGAAAGAGGAGCTGGGGATTAAGTTAAGAGAGACATTAAAACAGCTGACAACTTGCCTTAAGTCATTTTGGCTGCATGTCCCACACTGGCCTCTTTCTTGCACATGAGCATCATCATAACCATAATTACCACAGCTGCTTCTGCTGTCATTTAATTCCTGTTGAACAAGTGCATGCATGATAACATTTGGATCTTTCTTTTTGCATGCATTTTTATTAATTAAATATTTGCCTTTGACTGGGGTAATATATTGATTAAGGAGTGTCACGGGGGTGGGCACAGTGGTGAATTTGCCCTCCTTATTGGTAAGTGGTATTTGAAGTATGGATTGTATTAGGCATACAAACTGAGTATAATATATCTGTCTTGTCTTTCACATCCTGCATACAGCATGAGTGCCTGTTTACAGCAACATGTCCCAGTCATTTAGCAATACAGTGCAGAACTTTGGTTCTCAGGAAGTCTGCATCAGGGTTTTATAGTTTGTTATCTTAAGCATTACTGATATTCTGTCGTCTCCCATCTCTGTTGGGAGAACTACATTCAACAATCACAGATGACTTCAGCTGGCTAGGCAATAGTAAATAGAAAGGGCCTCTCAATTTAGAACACAGCATTCTTTCCATGTTACATAAACAGATTATTTTTGATGTACTTAATTAATGTCCTTCCAGAATTCTCTATTTTCCAACTTTTCTTTCTTCAAGAGTACAAGGTTCGATGTTGGCATATGCTATGCAACAGCATGAGATCTTGGCATCATACAAAACATCCAGCTGGGATTCTCTGTCTGCCATGCATGGTTGCATTTAAAAGAATAAACTGGAGTGAGATAAGACATTACCAAAGTCTGTTACTTGCATATGCATCAGACTTACTCTCACTGTGCATAGCAGCTTTTTTTCTGGCATACCTCTCAACCTCTTACCTTCAGAATCAAAGACAAATTCAGAAATAATGACACTTTTTAAAATATCAGTACTATTAACTTAAGCATTTGAAATAGTAAGAAAAAGTGAATTAACGTGCATTTTCTGAAGGAAAAGAACTGTTTAACTCTAATTACTGGCTTACTTTTAAAGTATAATCCAACATGTTTTCTCCCCAAATTTCCACTTTTAAGAAGAGTTAGGAGGAACAGAGCAAAATTTTAAGCCAAAACCATGGATGTCCTGGAAAATCAGGAACAGCTGAGAGATATGTGGGAGAGTGACTGCATACAGTAAATGTGACAGTTTACACTTAGCATCATTAAAATTGGCTGACAATATGCATTTCATTGTAAATTAGAGGAGGCTTAAAAGTCTCCTCAAAAGGACAAAAATTTGGTAGTGTATTCTGGTGCAGCAATTATCATTGTCACCTCACAGCAAGAGGTTCTTCAGTTCAATTCTTGGCTGGAGCACCTTCTGTGCAGAGTCTGCATGCCCTCCCTGTGGTCGAGTGAGTTTTAAAAACATGCAGTAGGTGTGTGTGAGTATGAGTGTGTGTGTGTGTGTGTGTGTGTGTGTGTGTGTGTGTGTGTGTGTGTGTGTGTGTGTGTGTGTGTGTGTGTGTGTGTGTGTGTGTGTGTGTGTGTGTGTGTGTGTGTGTGAGTGTGTGAGTGTGTGTTCTGTGAAGGTTGGCCACCAGGCTGGCAACTCAACACTGTAAAAACCTCACTGCCAATCAGTCTGCAGACCAGTGATCCACTGTGGCAACCCCTAACTGGGAAGCTGAAAAACATTTAAAGAAATTTAAAATCTACTGAAAGAAGACACATGAAAACAATACATCTACCTTAAATATTATATTATATTATATTATATTATATTATATTATATTATATATTATATTATATTATTTAGATAAGGTCATGTATACGTTGTTCCAATCTGATAAGATGCTTACATGATGAGAGACTCTGGTGAGAAGTATATGGTTCCAAATTTGAGGCATTATTTGGAAATAAAAAAATGATTCTGCATACAGCCACATTTCTTAGATTATTTTCTGTTTGGCCTTATGACTCATTGCATCACATTCTCTGGATGGGTATAAGAGTTATTGAAAAGACAACGTCCCAGAAAAGTCCAGCATGGCCTCACTGACAGACATAAAGTAGTTATGTTATCTCTTTGATGTGGTCTAGAAGCAGTGTCTCTTTCCTTCCTTCCACTTTCTTCCTCTCAGACTGAACTCTCCTACCATATCTCTTGACTATATAGTGGGATTTTCCCACTCATTAGAAGGTGCATTTTTCCTGAATAGCTGATAGGTTTCCCTTTGCATCCATCTTCAGCGTGTAACTGTGTTTCAGACAGATGAGTATTAGATCAGAAGTGCTGGCTGGCTTCCTTGTTCTAGCAGTTATAGCCCTCTTAGCAGACATGATCTGCACCACTATCAAACAAATGGCATATAGTTTTACTCCTCTTAACAAACACCTTTTTGCATGCAGACTAATGATGCATTTTATTAGATTTTCAGCGGAGTATTTTCCATTCCTAAAAGTGTAAGGACAGCCACCAGGAGGGTGCCTTGGTTTGTCTTAGGAAAGACTTAAGCACATATAAAAATACAGTGTAATTACAATAGTTACCTAGTTGTTTTGTATTTTTGTGGGCTCAGGATAAATGCAGTAAGCTAATATTTATGTCTCACTGTAGACTGATTGTAAAATAATGAACTAAAACATATTACTTTTAAGTGAGTGTGCACATGCGTGTGGAGGGGGTGTATGTGTGTGTGGGGGGGCTCTAGTTTGTGTGTGTGTGTGTGTGTGTGTGTGTGTGTGTGTGTGTGTGTGTGTGTGTGTGTGTGTGTGTGTGTATTGTCTGTCTGCATTTTCTTGTATGTGTATCTCTGTGTTGGGGAAGTCAGGCTACTTCTGTATATTGTGACATATGTTTTTATTTCTGTATATAATGGCTTGACATTTTTCCAGATATTCAGGGTGCATGCGGTGGCTTTTTTTTCAGCTTGAGGGAGACTTGTTACATTCTGAGAAGCTATGTGCTAGTCAGACATCATATCATTTTCACTCAACAAGTTATTTTCAGTGACAATACTGCCAGTTTCAGATTGGAGCATTCCCTTCCTCAGTCTGGAAATAGAAAAGACTCTTTGCTCTTTCCTCCAATTGCTCATCTTAGTAAATATCACAGCATTCCATAATTTTTCTACTCATCTCCAAATATAACGCAGATACAGAGCTGTGTCTCTGTACAATCCTTATCGGTATCAAATCTAATTACTATGTTGTAAAAAGTGCCATGACGCTGCCATTAGAATTTCAGTGTGTTGGACAAATGAGTAATAAAGACCCACATGATCAAGACACGAGAACAGCGATGATCTAGCTCCTTCTGTAGTTCATGTAATAATTAGAACAGGCTTATAAAGGAATCTACCTCCTCATGATCATTGTTGTTTTCCTGGGGTACCAACATGAACCCCTGAAATGAGCACATACTTTACAGTGTGTCTTCCATTTTAAACACTTTCCTCTCACAGTGATAATATATTTAAATCTAAATGTGATTAGGCTTGGCTAACTAGATTCATAACAATTTGCTAGTCAGAGACTATAAAGAAGAAATTACTTTTGCAAAGTGTAAAATGAATGGCTTGTTATTCCAGCTGTTATCAAGCCATTTGCATCCCTAAACCGTTAATCTATTTGGCAACTCTTTCAGATTAGCACATCTAAACTGATAAATGGAAATGGCATTTCCACTAATGTGATTACTTTCACCATGGGGAGTTCTAGCCTCCATATAGGACATGTGGTCGGGGATGGGTCACTGTCTGAACTAATTTTGAAAAAACATTTGATAGGCTGCACAGCTAAGAGGCCATGCATCAGCAGAAGCATTAAAGCACGATAGCCATGTGTATCACACATGCTTGTGCAAATGAAATATAAATATGCCTCAGCACAGAAAATGATGGGATGTTTCATTTAAAGAAATAAACGGATAATATAGATGGATGTAATGTCATTTGGCATTTTGCAAAAATACTAAGAAAATTAACTGTAAACAGTTTAATGCAGAGGGATGTAACTGAATTTGCCATTTTAAAAAAAAATAAGAATACTAATAAAAGTTACTAATCTGCCAAAATAAAATGAAGTGCAGCATAAAGAGACAACTCTAGGAGCTACAAAGAGTGTTATAATATATTTATGCCTAGAATTTCCTCAGTCTCCACTTTCATGTTGTTTGACCCAAGACAAATCACGTACTAAGAAATGTGCTTCTGAGTCACCTTTCAGGAGAGGCACTTGTGCCGAACTGGTCTGAAAACTGTGCAATAATATTTGCAGAGTATCTGCAAACTTGTGTTGCAATACATGCGTTGCATATGTTAGAAAATTTAAATAACACATAACAGTTTCCTTAAATGCATTCATTTTGCTATTGTGTGCCCTCTTGAAGTGAGTACATTGTCTCTGCATTGTTGTAATTCCATATTGTCTAAACTGAGATTGTGTCATGGCTGAAAAGGGTCTGTGAACCAACATACCCAATTTAACCATGGCTAAATAAACATTAATATACAAATAATAAAATGAACAAGTAAAAGGATGTGAAACCTGCTCTCTCTAGTTTATCCGCCTCTTAGGTCTCTGTGTCCCTGAACAGCATATGATCAAATCAAAGAAATGCCTCTGGTGTCACACTTGCATGGCTTTCCCTGAAACCAATAAACAGTCTTGTAATCATCTGCATCAGAGATCATAATACACAGCCCACATATCCAAACAAATGTAACATCCATACATTCATATATTGGGGAACAGGTTTAAGACCTGTTGGTCACCTAGGAACTTGGCCATAGTTGTACCATGAAGGAATATGATTATTTGAGGCTCTTTTAGTGATCATATCTGATGGAGTCATCTCATGAATCTCAGGATACTGCTTTGTTATACATGTAACATTGTACAGCACCATGGCTATGTTCAAAAATGTAGGAACAGGTACAGATGTTTGAGACACAGACAACCTACCAGGAAAAACAGCAATTGTCAAGTAACTGAAAACCCTGTTGGTAGTAGTAAATAAAAATAATTGTCTGGAATAACATTATCAGACTGTGATGGATGAAACATTTATTTTAAGGATTACCTTCTTTGTATTCATTTTCCATATTTATTTATTTATTTATTTTACATTTGTTGACCAGGATAGTCCACTGGATACATATCCATTTTCAGTGGAGGCCCAGGGAGAAAAGCTCCAGTTTAATTCTACAGAAATACTAGACATTACAATATTATATATAATTCAAGATTGGGTAATACAGTTACAACAGTTTACATTCATTAAAGGGTAAAAATAAAACGTAACTCAGTCACACAAGTAGATTGCTAAGTAAATAGCTGGTTACCAGGTAGTTAGGTTAAAGTCACTTAGATGTAGGAGGACGATCTATGGTATACAATCGGTAGTTTATACATTAATCAGGGGTAAAACAGGGGCATAGCCACTGTGTTTTAAGGTATAGTGTAAGATTTTTCTTGAAAAGGGATAGAGAGTGTTCAGCTGTGAGGTTGGCAGGGAGAGAGTTCCATGGTTTACCAACAGAATTGGTGAACAGTGCCTCCTCAGCAGAGCTGTTAGCTTTGAACGTGTAGATTAGTTTTTTGTTAAAGGATCAGAGTGCTTTGAGATTATGGTAGGAAGTGATGATATTTTGTAGAACAAGTGTGTGTTCAAATTGGTAGAGAATCTTGTGAGCAGTTACTAGCTGATTAACGTTTAGAAGCTTAGGTAGTTCCAGCCACCCTAAAAGCTTAAGGTTGCTACAGTGGTGAGTTCTGTAGGCTGTACCAGGGGCAAATCTTGCTATGTGATTATAGCAGGTGGTGAATTTTTTTATGTTGGATTTACTCAGGTTTGTGTATAGGGGGGAGGCATAGAGGAGGGTGCTGTGAGCGGGCAATAGCAGATCTAGCTAGAGGAGTTAGGAAGGGTTTAATCCTATAAAGAGAGCCAAGTTTTTTATTAACTGTTTTAATCATATGGTTTATATGTAGGTCAAACTTGAGATTATTGTCAATTATTACTCCTAGTAGCTTAGTTGAGGGGTCTGGTGAAATAACGGTGCTGTTGTTAGATGTGATGGTGAAGGTCTGTACAGTGGACCTAGGAGATGGAGAGAAAAGCGGCATCTTAGTTTTATTAGGATTCAAAATAAGATGGCAGTTTAGAAGCCAGTTCTCAACTGAGTTGAAAGTAGTTTGAGATAAAGTCTGTAGTACTGTTGGGCATATAGCTGAACAAACTATATTTGAGTCATCTGCATACTGGATACAGGTGGCATCTGGGATGACTTTGTATAGGTCATTTATAAATATAGAAAACAGGAGGGGTCCTAAAATAGAACCCTGGGGGACTCCCATGGTGATGGGTAACAGGGTGGATAAATTCCCCTTCCATAGGACTGCCTGTTGTCTGCCAATAAGGTATGCCTGGAACCATCGGATAGCCTGGTTGTCTAGGGAGATGGATTCCAGTGTTTGTATAAGTATTTGATGGTTTACCTTGTCAAAGGCCTTAGAAAGGTCTAAGAAGATGGTAGAGGAAAGTTTGTTACTGTTGCGGTTTAAGTTTAGGACATTTGTAAAGGAGAGAAGGGCAGTGGTAGTACTGTGGTATGGTCTAAACCCATACTGAAAGTTTGTAAGAAGATTGTTCATGATGAGATAGCTCATGAGTTGCCTATGAATGCATTTCTCCATAATTTTGGCAAGTGGAGACAGGATCACTATGGGTCTATAATTGGAGAGCTCAGTAGAGCTGCCTCCTTTATGGTGGGGAATAACATGGGCTATCTTCCATATAGAGGGGATGGAAGCTTCAAAGATGCATCTGTTAATTAAGATGGATATTGGGTAGGCTACAGCATCATCAGCTTTTTGCAAATATTCTGCAGGTAGGAGGTCTGCCGATAGTGTAGTTGGTTTTAAATTTTTAATGTGTTTTTGGCTAAATGATGTTGAGACAAGTTGAAAGTTGAAGTTAATTTGGGCACTGGGTGTAGTATCATTTGGATTTGGGCAGCTAGGTGATAGTTGACTAACTAGATGTTGGATAGTTTCTGTAAAGAATTTATTGAAGGTGTTAGCAACCTCCTCTAGTGGTTTTTCTGTTGTGGCTGAGGGGGTGGGGGTGGTTGATTTACCTGGTCGGAGGAGCTTATTTAGACCTGCCCAAAATTTTTGGGGTGTATTTTGGTGTTTCTGTTGTAGGTGGCAGTAGTAGATTTTTTTTGTCAGTCAGAACCATTTTTGTCTCATTCCTTAATTGCCTGAATTTTAATTGATTTGTAGTGTTTTTTGTGGCTCTCCATGTTTCCCAGGCTTTATTTCTTAATGAGATTTTTTGTTTGGGTTCAGCTGTAAGCCAGGGGGCTGTTTTTGTTTTAGTCCTAATAGATCAAGAAGGTGTATAGTTGTCTGGTATGGCAAAGAATTTACTATTAAAGTACGCTACCACTTCTTCAAGTGGCAGGTGCTTTAGAGTTGACCAATTGCATTGTTTGAGCTCAGTTTTAAAATTGGTGAGGTTAAAGTTTTTCTTACTTCTAATTATTTTATAGGTAGATTGGTTAGGAATGTCAGCCTTATGCCTGACTATATAGTTGAGGATGTGATCACTTATATCATCAGGGAGAGTCCCTGCATTGTACATGAGAGGATTACTATTGATAAGTATCAAGTCTATTATTGATTCTTTGTTGGAGGGTTTACTAATTCTCGTGGGGGAGGAGATAACCTGTGTGAATCCATGGAGGTTGATATGGTGAATTGGGGGGTTCAGAGCAGCAGGTGGACCAGTCTATGTTTAAGTCCCCTAGGACAATGGTTTCTTGGGGGAAATTGTTTGACAGCCAGCATAGTACGCCTTCTAGAATTTTTATGTTATTACCTGGGGGATATAGACACAGACTATATATATGCATATACTTTTATTGATACTGAGCTTAGTAATGATTATTTCTACCTTATCAAAATGTGGTGATTGTGGGACAATATTGGACATTTCAAGTGTGGTTTTATATAGAACTGCTACCCCACCACCCTTCCTAGTGGTATGGTCGAGCCTTAGTATATTATACCCTAATAGAGCAACCTCATTGTGAATGGTTGATGGCTTTAGCCAGGTTTCAGAGAGGCAAAGAATGTCTGGGGAAAGGTAGTCAAGAAGGGCATGAAGGTGATGAACTTTGTTATTTATGCTCCTAATATTTAGATGGGTAACCAGGAGTGAATTAGGAGGTTTGTTAATAATTTGAGTGTAAGGAGGAGAGCTACTACTGATGTTTGGGCCATTGTTTGAGAGAATTCCAGGGTTTGGGATAGGGCTATTGTTTGAGAGAGGTTCAGGGTTTGGGTTTTGGCTAATGCTTAAGAGAGGTCCAGGGTTAGGATGTATGTCCCCATCTATTAAGAGGATCCAGTGAGATGTAATGGTCAACTGTGAGAATTTAATAAATAGGTTTTGGTATTTTTTGGGGTTTATATTGACGTGTCTTATTCTAAGGGGTGGGAGCTGTTGATAATGTAGGGAGTTCTTAGTTGGGGGATATTTGAGGTTATCTAGTTTATTTGGTGTTCTTAGTGTGTTTGTTTGGGCTCTTGGGTACTAGAAACTACCATGTTTGAGATCCTCATAGGCAGTGAGTATGTAAGGGATAAATAGTAGGATTGTAATTCAGATAATTAATTTTATTCTGGGTGTGGGGAATAACCATGCCATTGCTTAAATATAGACTAATGCTCTATGTATTTCCAAGGATATAAGAGTTGTGGAGAAGGGAATATTTCTTTTAATACCTAGATAGTGCTGATTGGATTTCTAAAGAGGGGTGTGATTCTATAATGACGGGGTGTGGTAATGCTACTACAAATGTAGGAGTACTAGGGGTGGGTGGAATTTGGGGGCAGGGTGGGGCATGTAGCAAGCCCGAGTGCAGAGAGGGCGAGCGGAGCAGGGCCTAACCAGACCATGAGATTCCTAGGATGGGTATATGCGCTGTAAGTACATTTAACAGTATGGGAGCTTTCCTTTTTCTAGTTATATTTATTTATTAACTGAAATTTAGTCCTTATTTGCTAGCATTGTGTACTGGCCTGTCTCTGTTGTGTTATATTTAGTAATTAGAGCAGGACGACCTTGTACTTTAGAACGCTACGCGTTTCTTATTTAAGTTCACGTTACACTTAGAGTTAGGGACCAGCAAGTATAAGGAACTGGTCTAGGAGTTCCCTAGGTTATTTAGTTGAGGGAAGCCAATTTGGGATGATTTATTTGGGATGATTTTATTAGTTTCAGGAATTTGTGGGGGCATCCATGCATGCTTCAGACCCAGTATGGCTTGGTTAAGTAGTACAAAACAAGAAACTTTTAGGTGATATAAACCTTATCAGATGAGTTTAGTTCCAGGGTCAGTGTAGACTTTATTATCTTTCAGCTATTTTGCAGCTGGGGTGTCCGTCTGTTTTTGCAAACCTTTCAGGAGGTGGGCAGGTTAGGGGTCTTAGTACCTGGTAACAGACAAATTCACATTTAGCATTTCCTTATTTGAAGCAATTCGATTAGAAATAAAGTTATTTAGGCAAAGTATTAGCTTTTCAGGTCTGAGTTCCATTTCAGTCAACAGTCAAAAACAGCAATATAATCTAGGTTACACTTAATACAATTTTGATTGGGTCCTACTCACAGGGCAAGGAGCACTTACACAGAGTTTTTAACAGGTCTAATTTATGAGTGACAGGCTGGTAACTTCATTAAACAACCAGAAATGACAATAGTATCAGTCGTTGCAGTTTGGCTAATTTAAATGCTTATAAACAGTAGAGAGGGCTTAAGACAAGCTGATTTACTTAGCGACCACTTCCTTAGCTAATTTATATGCATACAAACAGTAGAGAAGACTAAAAACAAACTATTTGTCTTAGCGACTGCTTCCTTATCATTTAAGAGACCTTGTAACAGGCATTTCATTTAAATCAGTAGTTTTTCCTACTACAAGTAAGTCAGAATAAAATAAAACAAGTCAGCTATGTCCCAGAATTATCCTATTAGATTAGCGACAGTACCAGCAGTACCATTTCAATGACATACTCCTATGAAACAACTCAAAGAGCTAGAAATAACATATAATCACTTTGCACATTCAAATTTAAATTCCCTTAGGTTTTCAGTAAGCAGAGATCAGTAATTTACTTCAGAAACAACGGTAGATTACATACCACAGTTTAGGATGCTGCTGTTTGGGTCTGGGAGCACTGGGCTTTTGAAAAATGGCGGGTTTCCTGGGTGTATTTGATACCTCTCTGTCGTAGTTGGCCAGAGAGAGGAAGTATTTCAATTGGTTTCACCCAGACCATGAGGTTCCTAGGATGGGTATATGCTCCATACGTCTATTTAACAGTATGGGAGCTTTCCTTTTTCTAGTTATATTTACGTTTTAACTGAAATTTAACCCTTATTTGATAGTGTTCTATACTGGCCTGTCTCTGCTGTGTTATATTTAGTAATTAGAGCAGGACAACCTTATACTGTAGCGCGTTTCTTATTTAAGTTCATGTTACACTTAAAGGTAGGGACCAGCAAGTATAACGAACTGGTCTAGGAGTTCCCTAGGTTATTTAGTTGAGGGGAGCCAATTTGGGATGATTTATTTGGGATGATTTTATTAGTTTCAGGCTTTTGGGGGGGCATCCATGTGTGCTTCAGACCCAGTACAGCTTGCTTAAGTAGTACAAAACAAGAAACTTTTAGGTGATATAAACCTTATCAGATGAGTTTAGTTCCAGGGTCAGCATAGACTTTATTATCTTTCAGCTATTTTGCAGCTGGGGTGTCCTTCTGTTTTTGCAAACCTTTCAGGAGGTGGGCAGGTTAGGGGTCTTAGTACCTGGTAACAGGCACATTCACATTTAGCATTTCCTTATTTGAAGCAATTCAATTAGAAATAAAGTTACTTAGGCAAAGTATTAGGTTTTCAGGTCTGAGTTGCATTTCAGCCAACAGTCATAAACAGTAATATAATCTAGGTTACACTTAATACAATTTTGATTGGGTCCTACTCACAGACAAGGAGCACTTACACAGAGTTTTTAACAGGTCTAATTTATGAGCAACAGGCTGGTAACTTCATTAAACAACCAGAAATTACTATAGGAGATGGGCAGGGGTCTTAGTACCTTATCAGATGAGTTCAGTTCCAGGGGTCTTAGTGCCTTATCAGATGAGTTCAGTTCCAGGGTCAGTGTAGACTTTATTATCTTTCAGCTATTTTGCAGCTGGGGTGTCCTTCTGTTTTTGAAAACCTTTCAGGAGGTGGGCAGGTTAGGGGTCTTAGTACCTTATCAGATGAGTTTAGTTCCAGGGTCAGCGTAGACTTTATTATCTTTCAGCTATTTTGCAGCTGGGATGTCCTTCTGTTGTTGCAAACCTTTCAGAAGGTGGGCGGGTTAGGGGTCTTAGTACCACAGTTTAGGATGCTGCCGTCTGGGTCTGGGAGCATTGGGCTTTAGTCATATTCAGACAGACAACGTGTTTATTTAAATCACAAGTGCATGCACAATGGCTATGCTTCTCTTTGGCTCCCTTGAAGAATTACATGTTTATCTGTTTGCATGAAGGATTTGGTACACTAGAGTGTTTCATCTAGGTACAGCACTTTGTTTTGCCATAGACATTGCTTTTTTCCAAAGTGGTGCAGTCTAGACTAGTTATATTAAAAAAAAGGGAAGGGGTATGTAGTTATAGATTTTAGTAAATGGGTCATAGTAAATTTAACAAGGTAAGCTTAAAGTGCTGCAATTACAAACTGAAGTGGTAGAAGAAATAGAGCACTCATTCAAAACTAGATTCACAAACAGAACTGCTTGTACAATGGAGTAAGGATATTACTAGAGAAAAACGTTTGAGCTTCTAGTTTGCTGTTAATAACTGTTTGAGATACAGAGATCAGCCTGAGTAACAGAACCCATGTAGTAAAAGTTACAGGAGATTCTTCCAAACATAAAAAGATGGAGATGGCACAGTGATCACCAAAAGATGACAGATGGATTATGGGAGGAGAACATGAAACTCTATGGGTTCTAATAAGTGTCCAAGCCCAACAAATTAACAAAGATTATAGACTGCACATGTACAAGAAATGAACAGATGTGAGTCAGGAATGCAAGCAAGGTTTTGATCAAGTCAGAAACTCAAATATTTAAATAGCTGCACTGAATGAATGCAAACTACCTGTAATCACGGCTGCACAGGTAAAAAACACACTCACCAAAGCCAAGAACACAGCATCTATGGGACCTGACAACATCCCAGGCTGTGTTCTACGTGAACTACAGAACGAACTGGCACCCCACCTAAGTACCATGTTCAACCATAGCCTCACCTCAGGCTTTGTGCCCACTGAATGACGCACAGCAATGGTTAACCCACTCCACAAAGGGGGAGCAACCATGGACCCCGGGAACTACCACCCCATTAGCCTGATGAGCCTGGTCTGCAAGGCTATGGAGCGTATCATCATGGAACTTATAAACAATGACATTGGAAATCTCCAAACTCTAGACCCTACCCAGTTCGGGTTTGTAAAAGGCAGATCATGTCTCCTAAACCTGATAGACTTCTTTGAAGATGTCACCAAAGCTGTAGATGAGGGTAAGGTGGTATACACAGCCTATCTAGATCTCGCCAAGGCTTTCGACACCATCCCCCACTCTGGAATTATAGACAAATTCACTAAACTAGGTATAAATCCCTATGTCACAAGATGGGTTGCCAACTGGCTAACTGACAGAACCACACTGTGAAAGTAGCAGACTCTAAATCCAACTTCAGACCAGTGACAAGTGGAGTACCACAAGGTTCAGTCCTAGGTCCTCTCCTGTTTGGTATCTACTACTCTGAAGTGCAGGCTAACACAGAAAGTCTTTAGCTAACAAAGTTCGCAGATGACTGCAAACTAGGAGCCATAATCAAATCTCCTAATGATGTGGACATCCTACAAAAGGGCCTCACTGAGACAGATGCCTGGTGTCAAAGCCATGGCCTCAAGCTCAATGCCAAAAAGTGCATTGTCATCCCTTTTGGTAAAAACTCTGTACCCATGAAATATCACATAGGTGGTAGTCTACTTAACACCAAAAGTGTGATAAGAGACCTTGGGACACAGGTGGACAGTAGTCTCTCCTTTGATAATCACATCGCCACAGTAGTCAGGAAATCCTTTTATGTGGCACACCTCATCACAAAAGGTTTCTCATCCAGGAAAAAAGAGGTCATTGTTCCCCTCTACTCATCACTCATTAGACCCGTTATAGAGTACAACGCCCCTTTTGGTATGTACCTCGCAAGACAGCTACAACAACTGGAAAGGCCACAGAAATACCTCACAAAGAGGATTACTGGCCTCAAACAGATGCCCTATGCAGACCGTCTCAAAAAACTCCAGCTTTGTCGCATATTGCCTACTCAGATGTGATCTCTGCCTAACATACAAAGTTATATCAAACCCAGAGCTGTTGGACATGCTCCACATAAAGAATTCCCATTCCCCCCGAGCTATACCCTTTAGGGACCTAAACCTTGTCACCACAATAAACAGAACATGCTGGAGGGATAGATTCCTCTCTCAGAGACTTCCCATACTCTGGAACAAACTACCTATCTATATCAAACAAAGCTCCTCATTAGCACTCTTCAAGAAAAATCCTGATGATTGGATGGGAGATAGGAAATTCACCCCTGGGATCACTTCTGTGGCTCTGCTTGACAGGGACACAGGAAAATAATTTTCTTGGGTGGCAAAAGCCAGGGTACCGTTTGGCTAGGCTTATATAGGCCCTAGGGCCAATAGCCTAGTACCTACATATAAACCTATGAACCTATGAAGGTTATTTCCTGCTGATAATACTTCTGATCAAATCTGAAGAACCTGTAAAAGGAGCACAGTCTTTTCAGAAATCATGGCACCCATTTTTATGATATTTATTGACAATCCTTTGGAGTCAAATGATGACTGAATAACCTTGAGGTATATTCTAACTATTGGAACTTTTGTTAGATGAGTATTCAGAATACAGTATAACCATAATGATGTCATAGAACTATGTTACCAAATCGCGAAGTACAATCCTGAAAGCATTGCGTGGCTAAAGGAGAGAACATTTGAGGATCTATAGATTGATCTACTGTGCATGAAAGAGAGACAGTTGCTAAATCTAACCCTGAAAGATCATTCACTAAGAAAGCTATACATCCATTTAAGTGAAGTAGATGAAAGTCTGTACTGAGTTAGCTCCTGTAAAAGTTAATTTTGCTGCACTGAATTACATGCCTTTGTTTGGTCAATATAGATAGGTGAGAGTGCTTTTGGCACTGTTTTGGATGATGGGATTTGTCAGCCAAAGGTTTTCAGTTAAAGCAGTATGACCCTCTTCCCTGAAACCCTGTTGTTGGATCTAAGGAGGCTGAATGACTGAAAATGAGATGGAAGCTGTGATGATATATCCCTTTCAAATATTTGTGAGAAAGACTAGTGTACATAGTTGGGATGGTATGAAGAGAAAAGCAATGAATGTCCCTGTTGTAGCCTCCTTCCATATGTCAGGGGAAGGTGTCACTGGAATGTGACAAGATAAAGTGATGGAGGGCACAGCACTAAAAGTGTTGCACGTTTGGAGTAAGGTTGTTTGAACCAGCTCTTCCAAAGTCAAGTATCTCTTGGGTAAATGTTCACCTCCTAGAATGATACCATTCAGAGAGTGGAAGATGGGGACAAAGACCTTAAGAAGTGATTTGAGATGAAAATGGGGTTTTGATCTATCTGGTAAGTAAGTCATTTCCTTCTAGAAATATTTAGAAACTTTGCTTGGTGTGTTTTAAGTTAGGGGCCTTTGCTTAATAGATACTTCTTTCTTCACTAGTGGTGTTATGAAACTCTACCCACCTGGAGTGAGGGTTGAGAATTTCAGAAGTTCTCTAAGCTGCCTTTTTTAGTGTGGGCTTTTTCACCTCACGATTTAATCTAATGACATGGTTACACCTGATATATCTCTGGTCAGCAGTAAATGTATTTGTACTGCAGTGGTAGATGGCTGTTTAGCAGAAATTCCAGAGTTGTTTTTATAGCCTTTTTGTTTTGGATTTTACATAGACTTAGTGATTTCCAACCCTGCCAAAAGAGAGCTTGTGCATAAAAGACCTCAATGTAGAAGGTTGACCCCAGTATTTTGGTAATGCTGGCACTAAGTATGATGGAGATGGCACAGTGACCACCAAGAGATAGCAGATGGACTACAGAAGAAGGATATAATGACCATTTATGGGTTCTAATAAATGCCTAACACATTTACAAAGGAATAGAATGGGAGTGTACAAGAAACAAAAGGCTTACTGTACATTTCATGGCTCTTTCACTACTGCTTAGATGCTTCTTTGATTTAGTATTTCAGCCTTCCCTTCTCTGACTGCTGCACCTGGTATTGTGCACCATCCATGACAAATTCAATCAGTTCATTTTCCACACATGCTTTTTATGCAAATGTTATTATTTTTTTTTTTTGGGGGGGGGGGGGGCAGAACGCTCCAGTGCCCTTTTTAATTTGCTAAGGTTTCTGTCACCTGTACTATGTCCACTCGCTCCCTTAACATCATAGCTTGGAAGTCTCCAGTTCTGTTTCTCAAGATATGTACTTTGCATAAATACCCCATCCTTCTCTACTCTCTTTCAATGATGCCCCAATGTTTCCCCCCTTTTATGCATCATTTTCACCATCCTCCGCTACTCTCCAGTCTCATTCATTCTTAATGTTTGGCAGTAGCCATTTATCTTACTTCACACTCTCCATTTCTCCAATTTATTTGAAATGCATTTTTCTGGGATAATTACTAACTTGTACCCTTTAGAATGACATGTAGGTCATCCCTAACATACAGAGTTGTATACTCCCAAGTTTTACCTAACCATCACAACCCTTCTGTTTATATCAGTCCCCTAACCAGTCCTTCCTTCCCTCTCTTTTCTTCCTTCCTTCCTTGATGCTTCTCTCTCTCCTTCTCTCTCCAGGGGCTTTTGGCTCTAGTAACTTTTTAAAGAATGTTCTCAAACAGCCTTCCTCCCTATTGCAGTCACCAAGTTTCTTTGTTCTCCTTACAGCTCTCACTATTGTCCCTTCTACCAGGTTAAAAGTACCTATATGGATTATCATACCTGCTAATTTTCTTCTCCCCTGTCCTTTTTTTCAGCATCTGGTACTGCTTTCCCAAAGTTCATCTAACCCTTAACAAGCATCTTTTTTTGACCACACTCCCCACACAATCCTTATTTCCCATATTACTGCATTTCCCCATACGAGAACACCTCTTACCTGCCCTCTGCCCTTCTTATATCCTGGCTATCTTTCCTGAAATTCTCTCCTTCTCTTCCCTCTGTCCACCTTTGCTTTTCACCCCAGTACCATGTCTCTTGACCTTTCTAGCTTTTTCTCTTCTATTATTTCATCTGTTTTTCTCACATATTCTTTAATGTATTTCTCCCTCACACTGTCCTTAATTCCGGGATTAATTATCCTTCCATCCTCTTGTTCTTTCTGAAATCTCACTTTACCATTCTTCCCCTCAGGTGTCTTATCTCATTGTTCCATGACCTTTCTGTTTCTTCTTTTGCCTTTCTCTCTCTTCTACTCACCCCCGTCTCCTCTTCTAATGCCTTCTTACCCCTTCTGAGTCCTTCCTCATGCTGGCCTCACATTCGCTGACTAACTTCCTCCTGCTTCTCTCAGGTCCTCCATTATGCCTGTATCTAACCTGCTGCACATCTGAACCACTAGTCATCATCCCCTTTTATCCAGCCCTTGTTGTCCCTTCTGTTTTCCAGGTGATGCTTGTTTGTTTTACACAGCTGTCTTTCTTTCAGTCTCCATTAGTGGTCTATCTCAGTGGCAGAAGAAACTGCACTTACAACTAATTAATGCATACATCTGCCTATTTCAGCAATTACCTGTTAGAAGCTATGTTTAGAAATCTTGTTGATGGGTAACAAAGAGAATTGTGCAGCTACACAGCTGTCTTTCTTTTGTCAAAGTAGCAGTAATAGTATTTATAGTAATATATTTATAGTAATATATAATTTATAGTAATAGTATTTTCTATTCTAGCTGACAAGTAAATGCAAAAAAGTGTGAAACTTCCAATACTGTAATGATTAAAGAAAGCAGATCAGAAGCAGCTAATTTTGTGCTTAAGGGAGCATGCTTAAAGAAACATGCTTGAAATCACTTGAAACACTCCAACAGCATTCATTCACTCATTCTAAGTACTCACTTTACCCTGTTCAAGGTCACAGGGGAACTGATCTCTGTCCTGGCAAAAGTGGTTGTAAGGCAGAGGATCATTTACAGACAGGATTGCTGTTCGTCAAAGGATGCATGCAGGCAGGCACTCACCTATCAGCATGTGTATGGGATAAAGACTCCACAAGAAAAGTCACCCAGCTGGGAAATTAACCTAAGCACTAAGCAATGTAATGCAAAGCTAACCATTGCACTAGTATATTGCCAATTCTGGTAACATAAAATTTTCTATCCCAGCAGCATTAACAATTTAGTTACTTATTCTAGATTCCAAAATGGCTGTTATTGGTTTCCAATGCAATAAGCTCTGTTTCTGTTCCTTTCACAGTTATTTTTTTCCTTGTCAGCTTGTCCATTTTCATCTGTTTGAATGCCTGTCATCTTTGTTCAGAATGTATAACAGTGAGTCTTTAAAAAATTCCTTTCTTAATTTTATCTGGATGAGACTCTATGTAGGTGGACATATCCATGGTGTCTATGCTGTTGCCATATTTGGAGTTCTATTTTTTTTTCCTTGAGGCTTAACAGTTGACTTTTACAGCTGTCAGTTTGGCTACTGTTTCTGGGGTGTGCTCATCTTATCTAATGTAACTTGATTTCCTGTTGATGTAAGTTTTTCTGGATGGTTGCTGGCATTTCCTGACATTCCTGGCATTTTGTGGTTTTGTTTCTGAAGACCAGCCTTTTTTCGTGCATACTATATTCTTAGCAGTTTCATACTTAGTAATTTTATTTTGCGTTTGCACCCCATTCTGATTATGCCAGACTGTTCTGTATTATGCAGTCTTTGTTCTCATTCTTACTGCTGTCTGTCTTATCAGTATATTACCAGTAGATTATTTTTATCAACCTGTATTCTGTTTTAACTTGCTGCTTGGCTGCTTTGTAACTACACAGTCTGTTTCCATGTTTTTAAACATGTTCAGATTTATTTGTATTGCAGTTAGGCTGTGGCAGGAAAGAAATCCTTGTGCTCAAGTGCACCACCCCAAAAAATAAGCTAATACATAAAGTATAATGATGCTATACCATTTGTAGGATTTTTGTTAGCATTTGTAGCCTTTTCAAATAAAATCATACTTCTAATAAGTTTGATCAGTTTTGTAGTGCATGGAGCTCTGTGACTACACTCCAACATTGGAAAGAAAATAAACTTGCTACATGCTTCTGTAGCATGAGATCCATGTGTAACAATGCTTCTATAGATGTATAACAATTGTTATACATTCCCTAAGTGCTGTTACAGGCCAGTCTCACAGAAGGGATGTTATTTCACAAATTGTCCAGGAAGTAGTGCAGTACTTTAACTCAACTTTCTTACAAATTTTAAACTTTCACACACCCTCCAGAACCATAAGAATAAAAGCAAATTACGTCCAATGGCTAACTAAAGAAACTAAAACTACACTGAAAGATAGGGACAAGGAGTGGATACAATCCCACAAAAACAAAACCATTACTATGAAACAAATCTATTTAGAAGTCTGAAAAAAGCCAAAAAAAAAAAAAAACAAATTAAACTTGACAAAACTAACTACTACCAAAGACATACAAGAAAAATATGTTCACAACCCTCAAAAATTCTGGGCCACAATAAATACTATACTTCAGCCAATGAAATCTGCAACTCCAACCCCTGTAATAGTAAACAACTACGATAACATTCCCACACAATTCAATAAATACTTTACAGAAACAGTACAAACCCTTGCCAATGCCCAAAATAATGATGGTAGCTCCATAACTACCCAAACCCACCCCAACTCACAAAACAATGCCTCCAACTTTTCCCTGCACCCTGTGTCCACCAAAGTTATTAATAAACTCCTTTGTAAACTTAAACCAACCACCCTGGCTGCTGCTAACTTACCAGCAGATTTCCTTTAGATAGCTGCAGTAGCTATAGCCTGTCCTGTTGCTATTCTCATTAATAGATCTCTGTCAGAGTGCAAGGTACCTACCATATGGAAAACATCACATATCACCATTACACAAAGAAGGTAGCTCCTTAGAACTCATTGCCACCCAATCGCTATTCTATCACCCTTATCAAAAATATTAGAAAGAGTTGTTCACACTCAGCTAATGCACTTCCTCCAAAAAACAATCTGTTATCTAACTCAGTCACCTCTCAAACCTAAATCTCTCCCAAAACACTCTTTCCTGGTTCTCAAGCTATCTGTCAGATAGTAGATCTCAGGCTGTGAAATGGAAAAAAGGCACCTCGCCTTTCTTACCCACCCTTACCAGAGTACCACAGGGGTCCATCCTCGGACCAATGCTGTTTAATGTCTTTATCAATAACCTTCACTCTGCTATTCCTAATGCCAAAGTCATCCAATATGCAGATGACTCTACATTTGTCTACTCTGCCTCTAACCTCCCTGACCTCCTATCTAAAACTCAGACTGCCTTCTCAACTACTGAGATCTGGATTCACCAAAATAACCTTTCTCTCAATGCTAACAAATCTAAAATACTACTATTCACACTCTCAAAATCTTTCTCTCTTAATAAAATATCCTTCCAAGTCCTTAGCCAAAGCAACTCTCCGATCGAAGTTGTTCCCTTTGCCAAACTATTCGGTGTAACTATAGATGAACACCTCAAGTTTGACATCCATATTCAGCAAAATATAAAGAAAACCCACCAAAAACTAGGTATGCTATACAGGAACAACCACTTCCTCTCTACTTCTAGCAGGCATACTCTGGCCTCCTCTTATCTCCTTCCCTCCCTTCTGTAGGGCACCCCACTACTAACTAACCTATCCTCTTCCATCACTTCCAAAACTGAAAGCTGTTGTAACAAAATTTCTAAATTTGCCACCAAAGCCAAACATTCCACTCATCACTGTGTTACCCTCCAATCCCTCAACTGGTTAGAATTAACAAATTACCTGGACTTCCTCCAGCTCAGTACAGCACATAGACTAATATTTAATCCATCCAAAATGCCCCGCTCTAACTTACATCCTTCCCCCATACACCCCAAATAGAACTCTCAGATTTGAACACCAAAACCTGATTACTATCCACAAACCTAAACATCCTGCTGAACAACTTCTCCTCTCCTTCTCCTTAGGTAAGAAATGGAACTCTCTTCCTTCCGCACTAAAGACAATGTCAAACACAAACAACTTCAAAACTCAGCTTTACACCTACCTCTCCTCCAAATGGAAATGTAATTGCATTCTCCCTACCTAGAACTCTTTAACAAAAGCCCCTGGGAGGGTATCCTCCTGAGATCTTAAGCACCTTATAACTGGCTATAATCATCTATAGCTAATTCCCATACGATCTCTCACACTCTGTAAATATTGTAAATAGCTTTTGATTTTGACTTTTAACTCTGTGAATTTGTAAAAATTATCTGCACGATATTTTTCCACTATGGGCACTATTGCTCACACTTTGTATTATTTGATATGTATTTGTACTTGTACTTTTATTTTTATTGGACTACTATCTTTACTGTAACCTGTTTCATGGAGCTTTTCACCCCAGGCCTCCACTGAAAACGGGCTCTCTGGCCCAGTGGACTTCCCTGGTAATTAAACTGGAAATAAATAAATAAAATAAAATAACTCACAGCATGGCTTTAGACCCTCCCACAGCACCACCACAGCACTACTGTCTTTTACCAACACAGTTAACCAGTACAGAAACAAGAGCCTGTTCATATCCTCCATAGTTTTAGATTTATTATAGCTTCTGACATAGTTAACCATAATATGCTTCTTAATACTCTAGCCACCCTAAATATTAGCCCCTCCTCTATGGGCTAGGCTTGTAAAGGCTCCAGGGCCATTAGCCTAGTACACACCTATGAACCTATGAACAGCTACTTATCAGGCCATCAACAAGCAGTCCTATGGCAAAACCAGTTGTCCCCTCTGTTACCAGTATCCTTAGGAGCCCCTCAAGGCTCCATCCTTGGCCCTTTATTGTTCTCTCTATTTACCAACCAGCTCTCTTCCTCCACATTCACTTCCTCGGTAGTACAATATGCTGACAACACCACCCTAATATGCGCCACCCTTACAATAAAAGAACTGCATACCCTAACCCAAAATAACTTTATATTTTAGCAGAAACATGGTTCACTAACACCAAATGTACTCTTAATCCCAAAAAAACAAAACTACTTCTTTTCAGCCCATGTAGGTCCCCCCTCTAAACAATGATTTTAGCATCAGTTCCAAAGACAATATCCCAATCACTTCAACCACACACACTAAACTGCTAGGTATAGAAATAGACAACAACCTGAGGTTCAACATCCACATAGCACAAACCATCAAGAAAGTTCACAAAAAGCTAGAACTTGTCTACCGGAACAAACAATTTCTCATTAGATATACCAAAACCACAATGGCGAGGACACATCTCTTATCCATCCTCCTCTTTGCATCCCCAATTCTGACTAAACTCCACAAGGCTGACTTAAACAAGCTGGAATCTTGTTATAACAAGATTCCAAGTTTGCTACAGAAGCCTCATATAGGTCCCATCACTGTCTATCACTTAAGCAGCTTAACTAGCTTGAGCTGCCTCAACTACTGCAACTCAGTCAATTGTTAGTTGCACACAAGTTATACTACTTTCTCGAAAAAAAAACAGCACTCCAGCATCTAATTCAACCCTATATTACTACTAGAACCTTAAGATCTAGTAACCAGAACCTCCTAAATGTCATCAAATATAAGAATGATGCTGGTAAATCTCTCTTTGGTTGTACTATTGCAAAAGTCTGGAGTACACTACCTAGCCACCTAACATCTAACAGCTCTACTACACAATTTAAAAAACTCCTGAAAACCCACTATACAAACAACTGGTCATGCTCTTGTTACCCCCCAAGTTAAATACATGCTAATGTATTTTTATGTGGATACTGTTATGTGACACCAGTTCCCCTGGTAAGGCTGTTGTTCTGATTATACCTCAAAGATTGTTACAATTTTTGTGATTTACTGCATAGTACTAAGAACTGTTTATTATATTCTTAGCAACCATTACCTGTTGCCATAAACAATTACTATATAGTGATAGCGATTTTACTACACTGCATGTTTTTATCCTTGCAAACTATGTATTGTGTTCTGAATTTTTTTTTATTGTGTTCTGTACTTTTTTATTTATATATTGTTTTATATTGAAACTTTTCTCCTCGGGTCTCCGCTGAAAATGGACCTGTGTCCAGTTGGACTTTCCCCATGAACAAATGTAAAATAAATAAAATAAAATAAAAGTAAATCGGTTCATATTGTCATTCTTTCCACTGATGTTTAGAGATTTAGTCTGTAAGTAATTTAGTTAACTAAGAACAGAATTTAAAAACTGTCCCTGACTTTTTTCTAATAATTTACTTCTAGTCTATGAGACAGTACTTGCTAAATGCTTTACTGGCTTTAAAAGCTGGTAAGACCTTTTGCTCTTTTTTTTTTTCATTTTGTAACTGGTAATACATGGAGAAAATAAAAATCTCCATGGACTACAAAGAGTTATGATTGTGCCTTACCGGTCATAACCCATTATTTTGTGTTCTCAACATAGATCCCAAGATTCACGTCTAGAACTCATAACTCGGGTCTATAGTAGAACACCGAACTTTCAAAATTTCGAGTGTTCTAATATCAAACCCTATTAATCGAAAATTTAAAATATCGAACATACAGAACAGCGATTTTTTTCCTAAGGAAATTTCCAAAACACATACACACAACACAAGCACACCAAACAAACAGCAATCCACATACATACACCTAAACTCTTACACCTAACCCTACACTAAATTATACATACACCACTAACTATCCACTTACCTTAACCCAAACCCTAACCCTAAGGTCCGTCACTATTGCACAGTCACCTCACCCGCGCCCTAACCCTAACCCGCCCTAACCCTCACATCCACACAATCGCACACTTACCTGACCCACACCCTAACCCTAACTCACTTAACCCGCCCTAACCCTCACGTCCGCACAATTGCACACTTACCCAAACCCGACCCATAACTTTCCACCACAGCGCTGAAAATACTGAAGCAACAAAAACAGACAACCAAATTCTTTCCCTAGGAAAAAAATTGGTTTTCTGTTTCTTCGATATATTCAGCGTTCACTGAAAATGGGTTGATATTAGAACACTCGAAATTTTGAAAGTTCGGTGTTCTAATATAGACCCCATAACTCTGTAGTTACAATCAGAGACTTGATCATAACCCTCTATATTTATTTTTATCTAGTTCTCATCATTTGAAGTAGAAGAATTATCCCTATCAGTTATAATTATATATTGTTTTAATTTCTTCATATCTATATAGCTATATATATATATATATATATATATATATATATATATATATATATATATATATATATGTATCTATGGGCCCCTATCAAATGATAGAAAGCTAATTTGATAGAAACTCATTTCACTGACACCATAAGATAGAAAGCTCAAAACACTGAAAGCTCATTTGACTGAAACTCAAAACACTGAAAATGCTATATGCCCTTTTCCTCACAGTAGTGCGATCCTGGAGTTAGTATATATAGTTAGGGGGGTGTGGGGGCGTAGCCCCCCACATAGTTTATGTAAATATTGTTTTCTCCAAACAGTTATTCATTGTAGTTATAAGTATCCATATGTAGGGTTTAAAATGTATGAAGTATGTGGGGGGCTACACCCCCACACCCCCATTGTGGGGGGGCAGTGCCCCCCACACCCGCCTAACTATACATACTAACTCCAGGATCGCACTACCGTGGGGAAAAGGGCAAATATCATTTTCAGTGTTTTGAATTTCAGTCAAATGAGTTTTCAGTGTTTTGAGCTTTCTATGTTTTGGTTTCAGCCAAATGATTTTCCATCAAATGAGTTTTCTATCATTTGATAGGGACCCATATATATCTAAAGCTATATATATATATATATATATATATATATATATATATATATATATATATATATATACATACATATAGTTAAATATAGAGAGAGATGTATATATTGATAGATAGATATAGATATACATATTTTTCTAGTATGGTTGTTTAAAAACATGTTAAATCGAAAGCTGAAGTTTTATGTAAATAGTTTATATTTTACAATGATTTCCAAAAGCAGTAACAATTAATTTTCTCCTCTAGTTGCTAAGTAACAATAAAATGTCAAGGACTCAATAGTTGTGGTATGTAAAGTAAAAGACATATAAGGGAATGCTAGTAGGAGACCAGTAGCATTACCAACCAAACTTCACTTTCTATTACTTAAAGGAACATGATAATTCTTTATAGGAACACCCATGAAGTACATTAGAAGCTGTAAATGGCCCTACAAAATTACACACTGCAGACTGGAGTGGGGTAATGGGTGGGCAGGACATATAAATTAAAATATGTTGTTGCACTGCATTGCCTTAATCTCCCCTCAGGTAATGGGAGGGCTTTGAGTAAGGTCTGGCAGGGGTCAGGTGTGACCAGTGGTGGCCCATGCCATTGGACTGCAGCCTCCCCAGCTGTGAAGAGAAAAAAAAAAAAAAAGAAATCACACTTTAAAAAATAAAATATTTAGTGTAGTATACTATTGTATACTCACTGCCTGCTTAGCTGCGACTGTCTGCGAGTCTGTTAAAGTCCTAGAACTCGAACCGGGCATGCTAAGCGAGTTCTGGGTTTAAAAAAAAAAAGACTAATTTCTGTAAATCCATACTGCTGTAAAAGCAGTCCAGATTAAGAAGAGAAGGCATCAGTGTGATGCCCAGAAGTCTACGCAGTTTGTAACTGCAGTAAACTGGAAGGAGATCGGACTGCCACATCCGCAGTCACGTATGCGACGTGAATGGCTGGGAGGGTACCGATTGGTTCTCGCTCTCTTCCTGCACTTTGTGTGCTGGGAAAAAGAGTGAGGAACAGTCAGCAGCAAATTGGATGACTGTGTAATATGAATATTTGTAATCGGGTAACCGTGGTACTGGGGGCACAGTGGGGAGATGAAGAAAGGGCAAAGTGGTTGACCTTCTAGTGGTGGACACCGATATTGTTTGCAGGTGTCAAGTAAGTAGCTTGTGCCTTGGGATAGAATGCCGTTACTTGAATGGGAAACTATGCATTGCAAACTCTCCATTGAAGTTAATTTGTCAAAGTTAATCAGTTGCTGCAGCTTCAACGTCTTGCAATCACTGAGTGTTGAGAACATGCACTGTGTCGTAAGCTTTAAGTATTGCTTTGAGGAAAAGAAAATGCCATTTTTTTTTTTACTTTTGAAGTTTTCTGTGATTTACTTCGTTCTTTCCAGCTGCGAGCTTCTTTCCTTTTGACTCAAGACCAGATTTCCCTCTCTGGCTCTGCTGTTTTTGCAATCCTCTTAAATGACTTAGAATGTTTCAGCTAACACTAGATAAGCATTGCGTTTTCTTAGATGTCATATGTGGATACATACACACTAGAATTGTGTTTGTGAGTCTTATTAGCAAGATGTTTCCGCTGACAGGACTTGTTTACTGGTTTCTCTGTTTTGGTATGTGCTGCAAGCTTTTTAATGGTGTGTTTCCCATTGCAAAGGTTTTGTAGCTTGTATTGTGGATGAAATGGAATTGTCAGTCGTTACACCTACATGGTTATCAAATAAGTACAAATGACTGGAATGACAGAAAACTAGGTGATAATGCAGTTTACTGGAGATTTTGTTTTAGTGTGATTGAGGATTGCATACTGTGGTCATTTTGAAGGTCATGTTTACCATGAATGCAGTTCTCACAGAGTTGTGCTTGTAAAAATGTTAAGGGTTTCGTTATTCACAATGAAGTGACATACTTCAATGTTTTCCTTTGTGCAGTCAAATGGTAGATGTGCATAGGTTTTTTTGCAGTTATTTGCTCTTTGTGCAGTCAAATGGTAGATGTGCATAGGTTTTTTTGCAGTTATTTGCTCTTTGTGAAGTCAAATGGTAGATGTGCATAGATTTTTTTGCAGTTATTTGCTCTTTGTGCAGTCAAATGGTAGATGTGCATAGGTTTTTTTGCAGTTATTTGCTCTTTAGGATATGTGACAAACCAGTAGAAAAAAAATGTATGTTCTGTGTAATGAAATATTAAAAGGAGTTGTTTCGCAGCCTTGAATTTGTATATGCAATGGGTAATGTATTTAGTTTTTATATTGACTATTGATACAGCAGATCAAGCCCAAGACTGTCAAAATGAAGTAATCTGTCAGGTTCTCTGCCAGTAATAGCTGTATTTTTATTGAATGCCCATTGCTTACCATTTCTTTTCCTTATGTACAGCTGAAATTCCTTCTGATGGAGCTATAGCATGTTTCTTCCTGTGGGAGCAGAAGTAAAGAATCTAACAAGTTGTGGGAGGCTGTGCATTTTAACAATGCCACCATCTTGAACAGTACTGTGATTGTCTACATCTGACAGTCAGCATCAGTATGTTTTGTCTTTATTTGGCTTCCTTTGATTTTTTAATGGTGGCCCTCGCTGATGTAAGAACATTTGAATGTCAGACATGAGAAAGTGTCTGAGCTAGGCTAGTTGCACTTTTCAAACCTGTAGCTATAGTTTAATATCCCAAGGATGGGACATCTGATCATGTGATTACTGGCTCGTACTTGCCAGTGAGCTTGCTTATTTGCACTCATGTTTTAACGTTGTGGTGCGAATAATGTTTTTAATTGCCCACCCCTTTCTAACTGACCATGCCCATTCAGCTGTATCCTGCATCTCCCCTTTGATCTGAAGTCACCAGCCACCACTGGGTGTGACTCTTCATATCCAGGATCATGGAAAGGCATCAGTGTCAGTTGATGGTCTGCTCCATAGAGTCTAAAACTTTATTAAAAAAACAGTTGTCCAAGAACTTAAGAAATATACTACTAGCAGTAACGTTTATTTCCTATGACTGTTCTGGTAATGAGTCTTAGGATAGTTGGGTGATGGGAAACAGCTAAACTTCTGAATGCTCTGTACATCTGTCACTTAGCCAAGATGTACAACTGTTTAAACCGATTTAGCAGTATAAGTGATTCTTCATTACTTACCAACTCCATTATTATTTTAACAAATCTCGCTTCTACCAGTTCCATACTCTGTGGCTTGCCATGGCACTAGCCAAAGTGACCTCTCAACCAATCAGGGACAAATTTCAACAGAATCAGGGACAAGTCAAGAAAAAATCAGGGACAATCAGGGACACTTTTAAAATATTAGTGCTACTAACTTGAAACATTGGCAGAACCAGAATATATGAATTAATACACATTTTCTAAGGTAAAAAAAGTTTACAACTCTTAATTATTATCATTATTCATTAAATGTAATTCACCACCTTTCCTCCAAAAGTCACTAGTTTTAGGAGGGATTAAGAGGGACAGAGCTAAAATTTGAGTCAAAATCAGGGACGTCCCTGAAAATCAGGGACAGTTGAGAGGTATGAACCTGTTTTAGTATATCTATCCCTCTAATGACTTTAATGGATTTTAGAAATGCTATGACAGAGCAGTAGTAGGATGAGTTAATTTACGCTCAATAAGCTAAGGGGCGGCAGCTACTTGTTCTGATCTGGTTTAACGAACAGTAAAATGAATACTGAGAAAAGTAAGCATGCATATGATGTGATGTTGCCAGATTTCGCTTTGGCTTATAAAAATCTCTTACAATATCCTAATGATTCACACAGAACTAACTCTAAGAGATAAGGCAAATAGCAGGCAAATGCAAAGAGCAGGAATCCACATGCCTTGCTTCCTTAAGCTGTGCTCACATTGCTGCTGGGTTTCGTAATACAGACACTGCTCATCTCTGGGGTTTACCTCCTTAGCCAGTGCTCTCCTTGTGTGGTATAGCTCTCAACCTTCCATCTCCAAAATGAGGAACACTCGCCTTCATAATGTGGAACAAATGGGCAAAATGTGGAACACATACTAATGGCTTACTAACAACATCAACTAGGAATGTCACAGGATGGTTAAAATATGATGGTTTTACTTATAAAGAATATCCTTTAATGAATTAATATAATTCATTTCTATTTACCATGGATTTCACTTAAAAAAATTCCTAACACTGAATGTGTGACAGACTCTTTCAATGTGGAACTCTGGGGAACATTGAGGAACATGAACTTTTTAAGACCCCGAATTAGGTACGTTTCTCATAATGAGGTACACTTGAGAGATATGTTGTGTCGTAACACAGTTTACTTCACTAAGTTGGGATAACATTGCTTCTGTGAATGACAAATGAAAATAATACTATCCTAAACAGTTTGCTTTTAGCCTGCTAATTCATACAAAGACAACCATCTTAGGTAAACTTTTCTAACCTGTGTTTGTCTTGTTTCTGTAATCAAAAAGCACAAACCGTGCTTATTCACAGTTCCCTAGGATCCCGTCATCAGGTTGTTGTCCAAAATGTATACTCCACACACACAGACCTTATATTATTGTCCCCCCTCCACCCTTCTAGCAGGGGTGTTTCCAAATTTTTCCCTTATTACATTTTAAATATTCCCCAGGTCACTGCTGAAAAAGGGCACCTGCCCAGCCAGTCTAATCCGGTCAACAAATGTAAAATAAATAAATAAATATCTATATGTCATTTTCATGTGCTGCATGTATAACTGTTAATGTTTTCTTTTAGAAGACTATTCCAATTTTTAAGTATGCAGCATACAGATCTATGGTGCAGATTTTAATTCAAACAGTTTTAAACTATCTGAACTCTAAGGGCAATAAAGTCTTGAGAAATGCTCTTTAAAAATTAGAATCATTATTGCCAGGATCCAGAAGCAATGTTATTTTGGCTCGGTATGTTTCCACAGACTGTGTTTGTCATTCACTAATACTAACAAATATTCAGGTCACTGAGCCAAACAACACACAAGTTGAAAATACAGATTGGGCAGTGACAAAGTCATTGTTTAATTGCTTGTGAATGTGTGAGCTCATGTGTGTGAGGGGCAGGAGATTCTTAAGACTTACACCACACCAAGCAAAAGAGTTCCAAGTCTTGCCCATTGGAATTGCTTCTACCATGTTTATGTAGTCTTGCATAGTGTTTCCAGTATGTGAACAGTAATATTCAAATATTTTTGGACTGCACTGCATTTATCCATTGAGAATCTCTATAGATTTTGCAGTCTGTCTCAAGCACCAGGCTGTTTAAATATAGCACCATTGCATCACAAAAACTCTGAATCAACTTTCATTTCCTTTCAGTAGGCATAAGCTGTATAAAACACTTCTGAAACATGTGAATCGGCATTTGTACACCAAATTACATGGTTCCATCACCAGCTCTTTGATGCACTCATTTATATAATAATTAGCTCAAAGACCATGAAATACTCTGCCATTGGTTAAGGCAGCAAATCACTAGTTTACTGAAGGATGGAAAGCATGTCTTCAGGTCAGGGAAGAAGAGGGTTCAATAACTTTAGATGGATGATAAGCAGAGTGTGGAAATATGCTTCAGGAAGGCAGGAGGTCGAACACTGAAGAATGGTGCACCTGCTAATGTTATGACTGCATATGGACAGCACAGGACAACAATGTGATGAACATGTGGTTAATGGCGCAACATTCAGCGAGCCTGGTTATAAAATGAACCTGTTAGCAGACAAATTCAGTTCCAACTTTACCTCCATCTCACCCCCAACCACCCCCCCAGAAATACCCTCAAACATAACCCCTCCAGCTATAACTGGGGAGCATGTACTGGCTGCTCTTGCTAACGCCAAAAACACAACCTCAGTGGGCCCCAGTAACATCATGGGATGCCTCATGAACAGTCTAAAATATGACATCAATTCACCTGGATTCACTACTTAGCTATAGTCTTAAAGCAGGCTTTGTGCCACAAAACTGGAGGACTGCAATGTTCATCCCCTTCATAAGAGGGGATGTTTAACAGATCCTGGAAAATACAGACTCATTAATCTGACTCATCTTATTTACAAAGTCATGCAAAGAATTATCATGAAAATGATCAACAAGGGCATAGTAGCCCAGTTCTATGCTTTAGAGGGATAAAGTCCTAACTATGACCCAGCTGACCAGCATTTGATTAATTGGTGTAAGTAATGGATCCATCCCAGTTTGGCTTTGTCAAAGGAAGGTCATGCCTACTGAACTTAGTGGATTTCTTTAAAAAGATCAGTAAGGCAATGAATGAGGAGAAATTGGTGCATAATGCCTATCAAGATCTGACTAAGACATTTGATACAATACCCTACTTTGGCATTGTCAACAAACTAAAAGAACTGGGCCTAAACACCCTTATAACACACTGGATAACTAGCTGGCTCACTGATAGGACCCAAGAAGTTAGGATTGGTGAGGCCACATCTACAAAGAGCTCAGTCACCAGTGAAGTCCCTCAGTGCTCTGTGCTAGGCCATTCCTCTTTGACATCTACTTTTCAGATGTCAAAGTCAATGTCAAAGGTCTCTGACTGACCAAGTACGCAGATGACTGCAAAATGGGAGCAGTCATTGAATCCCCCTCATCAAAAGAACATCTTTCAAAAAAGTCTATCAAAGACAAACACTTGGTGCCAAAGCAGTGGCTTTAAACTCAATACAGAGAAATGCTTTATAGTACCTTTTGGGAAGTTGGCCACCCCCAGAAACTATGTAACCAATAATACACCCTTAAAAGTTGATTCACTAATTGTTGTTCTGGGAACTCATGTAGATACTAACATAGCCTTTGACCAGCATGCATCCAACATACTAACAAAATCCTTCTATGTTGCTTAACTTATAAGTAAGGGCATGGCATCTAGGTCCAGACAGGTCATCATACCACTGTAGTCGGCAATCGTCAGAACAACCATAGAGTATAATGCCTCCTTTTATATGTTCCTGACCAGACTCATGCAGGAATGTACACAAAGGTTCCTCACAAAAAGAGTACAGGGAGTAAACATAATGTCCTACGCTGATCACCTCAAAGCCCTGACTCTTTGCTCAGTATCACACAGACTTCTAAGAGGTGATCTTTGCCTGACATACAAGGTATCCATGGGCCATGTTTCAATGAACCTTTTGCACATCCACAAAACAAGCAGCATCAAAACTACTAGGCCAAAAGAACTAAATTTTGCTTAAAATACAGTATAATCGGGACATGTTGGAGAGATATGTTTCTCAGAAAATTTCCATTCTCTGGAACAGGCTCCTCATCACGTGAAGCAGAGTTCCTTCTTCTGTCTAACCCTATTTAAGTGCAACTTGGATCAAAGGATGGGTAACTGCAAATTCACCCCTGGTTTGGCACCTATGTCTCTGATGGATACAGGCAGTTAGTAAATCATCCCCTATATAAATCAAATTTGTGGGTCACATTAGGGCTGCATGGCTAGGCTTATAAGGGCCCTAGTGGGCATTAGCCTAGTATACACCTTCGAACTTATGAACCCATGAGGTAACACTATGTGAACACTTTCTCAATTACTTTGCAATACATTTGTAGTATCACCAACAATGACTCACTCTCCACCTCTCTCTCTCTCTCTCTCTCTCTCCCTGCCTCTTCCAGTATTTATCAAAGGCTTTGAAAATGTTACTGAATGCATTTTGAATGTGATACGATGAGGAAAATGGCAATCACATGAGTAGTAATGTTTCTGTCTCACCACAATGTAGCGACTGCGATATGCATATATAGCAATGCTACATTTATTATGAAAACTTAACTGAAAACAGTGCAACAAATAACATTTATAAAAGGATACATTTAGGACTCTTAAGCGTTTCACTGATTCATAAGTTCTGCCTAAACAAGCAGAAATTAATAAACCACAGAAAATTTATTATTGCATATTTTAACAATTAGATATGATAAGCTTATTTCTCATGCATGCATGACATTGAGTCATCCACATTTGCAACCTACAGTTTTAAGTTTTTTTTACAGTCATTTACTTTCTTCCATATCAAGTCATATTTTGTGTGTTTTAATGAACATTGCTAAATAAATTAATGGTTCAGACTTGACTATGTATGTGCATGAAGCCAGTACATCTTTTGCAATCACCAGGCTCTTAACCACTAGTTTCATAATTTAATATCTGCAAGGCATCTTTCATTTTAAGTGATGTTCTGCCATGATCTCTTGCAGTTGCAGATAGAAAATTGCTATAATATGTTCTAAACCATGTTCCAGTTCAACATTTTATACATCTTTTTTAAACCTCTGTCCCATCTGTGGGTCTCCCTTCTTTTTGCATTGTCTTCTGTAGTTGTTTAACTAGTGGCCCAGTCCTATGCTTTAGAGAGATAAAGCCCTGTCTATGACCCAGCTGACCAGCATTTGATTAATTGGTGTAAGTAATGGAGGGACTGAGCAGGCAGGGTGGGGATGAGTGGCCAGTGTCATCACTCCCATCCTGAGGGCTAGTATCATCCCAATGCATTGGCATATTTGTTGGAGGGCAGATGTATTGCCCAGAGCAAAGCTCTTCCCAAGGACATCGGATGGGATGGTGCACTTGCTCTTCCTGAGGGGCAGCTATTTTGAAGCACTCAGTGCCACTGCAGATGGCTGAATAAGACTGATCCACTTGATGAACTAATTGACCGCTTCCTATTACCAGATTATCACTTCTAATGGAATGATGGGGCTAGTTAGCTCAGAACCAAGCCATGGGGTTCTCACTCTGTGATGAGGATGGGCCCAGCTTTTATCCCATATTAGACACTGATGAACTTTCTGGACAGAGAATAAATGAGTTGGAAGACGCCCACCTTGCCCACTATGGGCCCAGTGTACCTCAGGAAGGAAGGATGGTGAACTCCACTGTGAATCCACTTCCTTTACCTCATAAAGATAAATGAATGGTACAGCTGGGTAAAGGTAGAAGAGCTACTGGGTCAGTCAAGGTAGAAGAGCTACTGGGTCAGTCAAGTAAAAAATGATGATGGGAAAAGAATTGCTTTACTGCTCAACTTTATCTAAGTAATGGTGTTGTGTTCCAAGTGACTCTTATTTATGCAGTTACCTATAATTTATTGACAACATATATTCAGCTGCAGATGGTATTTTACGTGTCAGACAGCACTGCATAGTACAGTTTGCAGAGAAATGTCCCACAACTAAAGTTTCAGTATTCACAGCTGCAGTCCAGTGCACATCTTTGTGATTCAAGAGCAATTGACCACTGATCATTTATTAGTTTTGCAATGGATATCATCTGCAGGATCAAAATAAATGTAAACATGCCACTAGATAACAGTTTGTACCTTAGTCCTGAAAATGGTAAATGGTATGCAATGAAACTCTAGCTTTTATTTGAAGTGATCATGGAACCTATTTTTAAAAACTATCACACAGTAACACGTCTTAGTATTTATGTCATTTATGGTTTATTTATAAATATTTTGCACCTACTGTGATATTCCATAATTATTTATGCATTTGTTTATTTGTTTCTTCATTTATCTCTCAATGTCTGGAAACTAAGGAACAGTGTTCAAAAAAACATTGATCATATCACATTCCAGTTCCAACAATATAGCCAATATATTAACAGACACATTTAGTGCTAAATATATTGTACCCGACCCACGTTGTTGTGCTATATTGCACCCGACCCACGTCGTTGTGCTATATTGCACCCGACCCACGTTGTTGTGCTATATTGCACCCGACCCACGTTGTTGTGCTCATTATCTCTGAAGATCTAGGTTCAGATGTACTAAGCTTAGAGCAAGCCTTGAAACTCCCTAGTAAAGTACAAAAACAATGGGTCTTTTGGACCAGTTAACGTACCAAGCAGCCTACTCTTCAGGGCCAAGCATGCATTATTTGAGCCTCCACTTAAACTATTAAGTCTCAGCCTGTCCCCAAGGTTTGCCCCTGATGCTTGGTAAACAGATACTCTGATGCCTCTACAAAAGGGTGGCTCCTCCACAGATCCAGGCAATTATAGGTCCATCAACCTCATCAGCCTTATATGCAAAACCATGGAATGTATCCTAGCAGAAGTAATTTATGCAGACATAGGCAACTTAATTAACTTAGACCCCATTCACTTTGGTTTTGTGAATAGCAGGTCCTGTCTACTGGACTGGAGACAGTGGTCACTCTCTGCAAGTTGCTTATCTTGACCTGACTACAGCTTCTGACACTATTCCCTCTTGGGTTTTATTGAAAGGTTAGACAAATTTAATGTAAACACTTGTTTTAACCATTGGATTGCAAAGTCTCTAACAAATCCCAAGTAATGAAAGTTGCTGATACCTTCTCTCAGCAAAAAAGAGAAACTAATGGGGTACCAGCACTGGCTGGTCCCCTTCTTATATGACATTTATTTTGTAAACATTCAAGCCGATATCCCTGAAGTGAGGTTGACAAAAATTTGCAGATGACTTCAAGTTTGGTACTGTTATACACTCATGCGCCGATACCAAACTGTTCCAAAATAGGTTGGAATATTTACACACCTGGTGTACTGAAAACAATAGCAAGCTAAATGCAGACAGGTGCAACACAGTAGCATTCAGCAAAAGGCTGTTCCCATCTCATATGTTACAAGTGTTACTCATCTTCAAGCAGATACAGTCAGAGGACACCTGGATAATTACATGGACAACTCTATTTCATTTGGTCATCATGGTTGCACCATAGCCAGGAAATCCTTCTACCTAACACTGCTTAGTTAACTCCAAGGAAATGACTTTAAGATCCAAAGGTGACAGCTTACCTTTATACCCTTCCCTTATCAGACCCATCGCTTAAATATAATTCCCCCTTGGTATGTGCAAATCTAAATATATCACTCAATTGGAAAGGTCCCAATAATTTTTATCCAAAGAAATTAAAGGTCTTAAATCCTACAACTATACTGACAGATTAGCACATCTATCCTTATACTTACTATCCTGACAGATTAGCACAGCTCTTCTTATACTTACTATCCTGGCAGATTAGTACACCTCTCCTTATACTTACTATCCTGGCAGATTAGCACATCTCTCCTTATACCTACTATCCTGACAGATTAGCACAGCTCTTCTTATACTTACTATCCTGGCAGATTAGTACACCTCTCCTTATACTTACTATCCTGGCAGATTAGCACAGCTCTCCTTATACTTACTATCCTGACAGATTAGCACAGCTATCCTTATACTTACTATTCTGGCAGATTAGCACATCTCTCCTTATACTTACTATCCTGACAGATTAGCACAGCTATCCTTATACTTACTATCCTGACAGATTAGTACACCTCTCCTTATACTTACTATCCTGGCAGATTAGCACATCTCTCCTTATACCTACTATCCTGACAGATTAGCACAGCTCTTCTTATACTTACTATCCTGGCAGATTAGTACACCTCTCCTTATACTTACTACCCTGGCAGATTAGCACAGCTCTCCTTATACTTACTATCCTGACAGATTAGCACAGCTATCCTTATACTTACTATTCTGGCAGATTAGCACATCTCTCCTTATACTTACTATCCTGACAGATTAGCACAGCTATCCTTATACTTACTATCCTGACAGATTAGTACACCTCTCCTTATACTTACTATCCTGGCAGATTAGCACATCTCTCCTTATACCTACTATCCTGACAGATTAGCACAGTTCTTCTTATACTTACTATCCTGGCAGATTAGTACACCTCTCCTTATACTTACTATCCTGGCAGATTAGCACAGCTCTCCTTATACTTACTATCCTGACAGATTAGCACAGCTATCCTTATACTTACTATTCTGGCAGATTAGCACATCTCTCCTTATACTTACTATCCTGACAGATTAGCACAGCTATCCTTATACCTACTATCCTGACAGATTAGCACACCTCTCCTTATACTTACTATCCTGACAGATTAGCACAGCTATCCTTATACCTACTATCCTGACAGATTAGCACACCTCTCCTTATACTTATTATCCTGACAGATTAGCACAGCACTCCTTATACTTAGTAGCCTACCATTTGCTCAAAGGTGACCTACGTCTGACTTTTTGAGCCAAGACAGACCCAATCCTATTTGACCTTCTATTTCTTCAGAAAACCAGTGGCTCTATAAACACCCATACTAGGGACCTAAATTTACATCAACAAATAAACAAGACTTGCCAGACGGATAGGTTCCTAACTCGACATATTCCCAGCCTATAGAATAAGTTACCTCTTGTCTGTCTGCCCTTAAGTCTAGTCTTCATGATTAGAAGGGGTATCGTGTATGGCCCTGCTTGATTTGGGAGGTGGGCAGTATCAAGTATTCGTAAAGGGTAGCAAGGAGTTTTAAGTGTGTCTTCTTAAAGGTGTATATGGCCAGGCTATTTATGGTTCCGGTGATTACTTGCCTAGTATTGCTCTTGTGTTCCTAAGTTCATATGCCTTTAATTATAGACAAAGACCTACTCGCAAAGACTCTCTTCAGCAAATGCCAGTAGAGAAAAACTACACCTTACAAACATTGTCACAGGCAGAGTAGCATGAGATAACAGTGAAAATGTGCAACGTAACTCTGAGTTCACGTGTGTGTATATAGAACATTCCGCATTATTTTACACTGCATAGACACACACACACACACACACACACACACAGATATATATATATATATATATATATATATATATAAATATACATGTAGTCAAATTTCAGTTTTAGTAGAGAAAACAGAGGCAAATGCATATTTTCTCCAAACCAGTTAAAATTTACTTGAGGCCTGTAACCATGAGATTGTGTTAATAGTGTGAATATTTGCATACTATTAGTTTGGTTTGACTTCAAAAGGAGGGGGACTTATAATATTGAGGCTGGTGCAAGGACAGGGCCATTTTGCTGATATGTTTTCTGTGAAGTTTAAAAAGGTAGATGGGATGCCTTTTTCTATAAGAAAGGACTAAGTAATGTGGTTGCTACCAGTACAGGATTTGCTGTTAGTAAGTATGTTTTTTTTAAATTGCACATGGGCTGAGATATTTATTGTTAGAAAAATATGTATTAACATATGTGTGCAGTGCTTATTTTAAGGGAAGATTAACACATTTTTATTCTATATGCAGCATTAGTTTTATTTGAAACTGAAAATATGCTTTTCTGAAATTGTGCTTTCTGACACTGCAAGATGCACTCTGACCAGAGTTGCCAGATTTCCAGCAACCCAGGTAGGGACAAAAAGAAAAAAAGAAGGTCTCTCACGAAGTGAAGACCAAAAAAAAGGTCTTCGGCGCCAAGTTCGCCAACTGAAGACCAAAAAAAAAGGTCTTTAATGCGGAACATAGTTCCGCATTAAAGAACTGAGCAACTAAGCTCACTCTGCCTGCAATAAACACTGAGCTTCTCGTGTTTAATGCATTGCAGTTCCGCATTAAACACGAGAAGCTCCGTGTTTGGCGCTTTTGATTGGCCGTATCGGCATATGGGCCAATCAAAATCGCTAAACGGAGCTTCTCGTTTTAATGCGAACACAAGAACTCCGTGTTTAGCAATTTTTGATTGGCCCGTATGCCAGGTATACGGGTCAATCAAAAAACAAAGTGGAGGCTGGCCGGGATTTAAACCGGCAGGGCGGGACTCGGGATCAGGCTACTGATCTCGGGACAGTCCCGCCCAAATAGGGACGTCTGGCAACCCTGACTCTGACCTAGTTTGCTAGCACAGCAAAATACATGTTTATGCTTTGGAAATATACTGGAAAGCAGGTGATTTTCTGCTAGGTCAGGAAATTAAAAGGAGAATAATAATGATTTCTGTAGATCCATTCATTATGGACAATAAGCTCTGTTCATGTTGATGAAAAAGTGCACAAGCTGCAAGAAAGTTAGATACTATAAACAATGAACTGCTTCAGAAATCTGCACTTGCATTGTGCTTGAATTAGCCATAGTACCTAGACTTGTAACATCACATAGCAAGAAAGTTATAGTTGACCAGTGGTCGTCAAGGCCATCCTGTTTACTGAAAAATCTTTTTTAAACTTTGAAGAGTCAGCTAGAAATGTGAGAAACATCTGTAAAGTAACAGAATTGTGAACTGGTGATCTGCTACATCAGTCGTAGTGGGCAATATCTTGAAAGAAAGGTATAATAACTGTGACACTTCCTGATTTAGTCAGACAAACTCTGTAACTGCATTTTTTGTCTCCTTGCGCAAGAATAAAGATACCTGAACTGAACCTTATGCTTTTGGTCTTTTTAAAGTATTTTTCTCTAACATTTTTTGGTCCTTTGGAGCCAGAAACCCTCGTTTAGTCTGGGATCAGATGGGCCAGGTGGCATGAAACTGCGCAGGGAAGATACCACATCGGATCTTCTTCATTGAAAGACCTCCGACTGAATTGTCGTGCAAAAGAGGCCAGCACTTTTCTGATCTACGACTGAAGGCGGGTTCCATTTGAACAGTGAGTGACCAATCGCTGAGGCTCAGGTAAGGTGAATCTACTTTTTTCTGTTTTAGATCAGGGACTTGATTGTATTTGTTCTGTGAGAATTTTTTTTAAAATTCAGGGACAGAAATATTGCTATCTTGTCATAGATCAGGGAAACAGAATAAATAGGCAGGTAGTCTGAAGAGACTGTAAACACTTGGTGGTACCACATTAAAAACAAAACGGTTACGTAACATTTGAAAGGTTAGAAAAAATGGGTAACACGTGCACAAAAACGAAAAGACCCCAAAGCCCACCGTTAACCGAAGACGCAAAATATATGCAATCACAGCGCGCCGACAACGTTAAATATTATACTAAAAGGGTTAATAAATATGAATTTGATGGGAAACTAGAAAGATCCTCGCTTATCAAACTTATTAGACAGCTAAAAACTGATTCTAAAGGTCGGGTTAAAAAACAGCGTAAATTAGGAGTTCCTCAGGCACACAGGTGGGTTGAGGAAGCAAACCGAAGAGAACAAAAGAATAAAAATTCAAAAGCAATGTTTCTAGACAAAGAGGATAATAACTTAGTTATAGAATTGGCCCCTCCGCCCACTCTGGTTCCGGTTCCCTTACCAGTTCCCTTACCGGAATATGAAGCAAAAGAACAAACTGACCCACCTCCACGATATTCAGTTGTTCCTATAAAACCACTACCGTTTGTTAGAGATCCTATCGAGACTAGGTCTCGAACACGTAATTTAAAAGGGGATATTGAATTATATCAAATGAATGGAAATTCACGGGCTATGAGTGAAGAAGAGATATGCCCACTCATAGAAGTACCAAATCCTCAGGCAGGACAAGAAGGGCAAAACCCAGCTCTCTTAGTATACAGACCGTGGACACCGGAAGACATCCGGAAAGCCACAGAAGGATTTCCCCATTCAAAAGTTAATTTTAGAAAGTTCTTAGAAGACTTACAGGGCATGAGATTAAGTTATCACTTAAACGGAGAGGAAGTAGAAAAAGTGGTCAGACAAATAGTGGGTCCAGATTGGCACATGATCAGTGGCAACTGGAATCCCCATGACGCTGCACTTAGGCCCCTCCCACATAGCAGCACAGAACTAGACAACGGAGTGAAAGGTCTGACAAACCGAATTTCTGAGAAATGGAAGCCTAGGGCAGACTGGACTTGCATTAATCAATGCATCCAACAAGAAAGTGAAACTGTTGATAGATATTTTACCAGATTATTGGAATGTTTTAACAATCACTGTGGAATGCAAGTGCCTGAAGATCAGACACAAGATTCCCCATATGAGCAGCAGTTTTAAAGAATGCATTTTTGAAAGGCAGTATTGCACCCATAAGTAGTTTCATTACTAAACACATGGTAGACCATCGTACAAGCAGATTACAATCACTGCTTGAATATGCTAGACATGCCGAAAGGCATTTTAACAACAAAAAGAAAAAGAAAGCCCAAGTATTTGCTGTGGAAGATGGAGAGGTTTATTTAGTACAGTCCGTACAAAAGGGCAAAAAGAATGCCCAGGAAAACAAACAATCTGATCAGCGATCAGAGGACTTTGAAGGGAGAAAGAAAAGAGGTGAGTGCTTCAAATGCGGGAAAAAAGGACACATGGCAAGGGATTGCAGGAAAAATAAGAAGGCAGCAGTGGAAGACAAAAACGATGAGGGTGAAGACTGACTATATGAAAGTCAGGAATCACTAGATAGGAATAGTAGAGAAAGGACAAATGAGAATGTGATAGAAGGAGCAGAGAATGTGATAATAGAGGAAATGCAGGAAGCTACCGATACTGAAGAAAACGAAATATTAGACCTAGCCTTATTGAGCTTAGAACTCTATTTGGCTGACACAAAACCAGAAGTGACACTCCTGGTAGAAGGGAGGGAAGTCAAATTTTTGTGCGATTCAGGGGCATCACGAATCCTGGTACACCCCTCCAAACTACCAGAAAATTCAGAATCATATGACTTTATACTAGTAAAAGCAGCTAATGGACAGCTGAATCGGGAGCCTCTCTTCCATAACATTACAATAACAAATCCTGTTTCAGGATTAACCCAGAAAAGCAAAATTGTTGTTTCTGCAAAATGCCCAGTGAACCTTTTGGGAAGAGATCTTATGCAACTATTAGGCATAGCAGTAGTTCCAACCATGCAGGGTATGGAAGCACAGCGACAGACCATTACTTTTGCAGTGCAAACAGAAGGTGAGACATTTTACTGGTACAGCCAGGGCTTAGTTATGACTGGCCCTGGAGCAGTAACTGAAGAGTTAATGAATGTAGCTATCAGTAAGTTCCCCTCCCTTTGCTTTGACATACAACACCTGTTGCACTGTACTCTGTATTATTGTTATACACCAGGACCTGACAAAGAATATGAACAAGAATTGTTTAAAAATCATGCAAACAGATTATTACTGTGTAATTTGTACTGGGACATGAAAGGGAACAGTGTAGTTAGCTGTTCATTACCCCAGGAGTTCTTTTCACTTTACAAATCGTATCTAATACCGCATGTTAGTTTAACTAAGGAGGAAGATTTAAAATGGATAGACCTAGGAGAGAAAGTTGCAAAATGGGAAAAACAGACAGAATCAGAACTGTCAGAACAGGGAATACAAAAACAGAAACTGAACTGGATAACACAAAGACATCCAGCTGTACATTTGCAGTCCAGCAAAGACAGCTGAGAAGCCCTCTTATTAGAAGAGGAAGAAAAGGCTCTGTTAGACATACCAGAAACTCTCTGGTCAACAGGAAAATCAGATGTAGGACTTATTCGCACAGCAGGACCAGTTACTATCACGCCAAAGTCAGCATTTAGACCACAAAAGAGACAGTACCCCTTGAGAAAGATGCAGAGGCAGGTATTAAACCTATCATAGCAGCTTTGCTTAAGAAGGGAATACTGGTGGAATCTCCCGATTCGCCATGTAACACACCCTTATTCCCAGTCAGAAAAGCAAACGGAGAATGGCGTATGGTCCAAGATTTACAAGCTGTAAATGATGCAGTAATACCAAGAGCACCTACGGTGCCAGATCCACATACCTTGTTGAATGATTTAAAACCTCAACAGAAGTATTTTTCTGTAGTAGATATCAGCAATGCATTCTTTTCTATACCGATACACCCTGACAGCCAGTATTGGTTTGCATTTAGATTTCAGGGGAAGCGGTATACATATATGCGACTACCACAGGGTTATAGTGAAAGTCCAACAATATTCTCACAAGAAATGGCAAGTAATTTAGTGGGATTTATCCCACTGAGAGGTAGTCAAATTTTACTTTATGTTGATGACATCCTACTGGCCGCCCCTACCCAGCAAGATTGTAAGGAAGATACTATAGCATTATTAAAACTCCTAGCAGTTGAAGGACACAAAGTAAGCAAAAATAAATTGCAGCTTTGGAGAAAACAAGTGAAATACCTTGGATATGTAATATCCAAAGATGGCAGAACATTAGATGATGACAGAAAAGTAGCGATCTTACAAGCACCAAAACCCACAACCAAGAAGGAAATGATGTCCTTCCTGGGTACGACTAATTTTTGTCGGAGCTGGATCCCAAGCTATGCTTTGGAATCTGCACCTTTAACCAACCTGATTTTTAAGAAGCCTATGGCAGCACAAGATTTAATACAGTGGACACCAGAAACAGAATTAACTTTCTGCAAGCTGAAGCAATTGATAGCATCATCATTAGTTTTAGGATTACCAAATTATCACAAATGTTTTTTCCAAACTGTAGATTGCAAGCAAGGTTATATGACATCAGTATTGACTCAACAGCATGGGGACAAACAACACCCCATTGCTTACTACTCATCACAACTGGACCCAGTGGCGCGGTCTCTACCCCACTGTGTACAAGCAGTAGTTGCAGCTGCAATGGCAGTGCAGGCTTCAGCCTCAGTAGTGTTATTCCACCCTCTCACATTGAGAGTGCCTCATGCAGTTGCAATCATTTTACTGTAAGAAAAAGTAGCATATCTTTCCCCTGCTAGGCATCTTTCTTGTATGACTATATTGCTGAGCCAACCTCACATGACAATTGAACGATGTACTACTTTGAATCCATCTGCCTTGCTCCCAACTCCTGTGGATGGCACACCCCATAACTGCCTGCAGGTAATTGAGCAAAAGACACTGCCTGGAAAAGACCTCACGGATGTTCCCTTGGATGATGCCGAGGTGACATATTACGTGGATGGCTCATGCAAAAGGAGTCCTCCAGGACAGAACCTAACAGCTTGACAAGCCTTATCTGCAAAGCCATGGAGAGGATCATAATGGACCTCATAAATAAAGACATAGGGAATTTGCAGACTTTGGATCCAACCCAGTTTGGCTTTGTCAAAGGCAGATCATGCCTTTTAAACTTGGTTGACTTTTTCGAAACAGTCACCAAAGCCATTGATGAGGGAAAGGCAGTCCATACAGCCTACCTCGATCTGGCTAAGGCCTTCGATACAATACCCCATTCGGGTATCATTGAAAAACTCATCAGCTTAAATGTCAACCCATACATCACAAGATGGGTTGCAAACTGGCTGAGTGACAGAACCCACAGGGTCAGAGCTGCTGGCGCCATGTCAGACTCAAAGCCTGTCACAAGTGGTGTCCCACAGGGCTCAGTCCTGGGCCCACTCTTGTTTGGCATCTACTTTTCCGAAGTACAAGCAAACACAGGAGGGTTATGGCTGACAAAGTTTGCAGATGACTGCAAACTGCCATAGTAGAAAACACATCTGACACAGATATCCTTCAGAAGGGTCTCACAGAAGCGGATAACTGGTGCCAGAGCCACGGCCTAAAGTTAAATGCCAAAAATGCATAGTCATACCCTTCGGGAAAAACAAGGTTACCCTAGCTACCAAATAGGTGGCAATCCACTGAGCACAGAAGAAGTTATCAGGGACCTGGGGACCCAGGTTGATAGTAGTCTGTCATTCGACACCCATGTAGCTAAAGTAGTTAGGAAGACCTTCTACATTGCCCACCTTATCATGAAGGGATTCTCATCTAGATCAAGGGAGGTCATAGTCTCCCTTTACTCATCACTCATCAGACCAATGATTGAGTACAATGCCCCATTCGAATGTATCTGACCCGACACTTGCAGCAGCTGGAGAGGCCACAAAGTTCCTCACCAAAAGGATAAAGGGTCTCAAAAATCTGTCCTATGCTGCCCGACTGAAAGAACTCCAGCTCTATTCAGTCGCACGCTTGCTCAGAGGTGACCTTTGCCTAACATACAAGGCCATGTCAAACCCAGATTTGATGAATATGCTTCACCTCAAAAATCTAGATCCATCAGAGCCACAAGGGCGGGAGACTTAAACCTTGACACGGCTATTAATAGGACATGCTGGAGGGATAGATTCATCACCCAAAGACTCCCTATGCTGTGGAACAAAATCCCGGTACATGTGAGGCAGAGCACCTCGCTGGCCTTGTTCAAGAGAAATCTTGACCAATGGATGGGAGATCGCAGATATACCCCAGGGATTACCTCAGTGTCACTGCTCGACAGAGGCACAGCAAAATAATGGGTATAGTTCCCCATACTAAAGGGGTGGCGTAAGCCACAAAACGATGGGCTAGGCTTGTAAATGCCCTCGGGCAGATAGCCTAGTATGAACCTATGAACCTATGAACAGGTTATGCAGTAGTTTCTGATACTGAGATTGTAGAAGCGAAACCTCTACCACATAACTTATCTGCACAAGCAGCAGAGTTGATTGCCTTGAAACGGGCATGTACCTTAGCAAAGGGTAAAAGCGTAAACATTTTTACAGAAAGCCAGTATGCTTTTTCTACTGTACATGTTTTTGCACAACAGTGGAAGAATCGATGAATGGTGACATCTACTGGTAAACCGATTAACCATGCACAGTTTATTTTAGATTTGTTAAGATTCTATTCAGTTGCCTCAGAAAGTAGCTATTTGTAAATGCATAGCTCATACAAAACAACAAGATAGGATTTCAAAAGGCAATGCGAGAGCTGACACAGCTGCAAAGCAAGCAGCCTCAGAAGCATTTCTTTTGAACGAGGAATTACAACCTTCTGAGATTTTACACTTAGAAATGTTGAAAACAATGCAGATGCTTACTACACAAGCTGAAAAACAAAAATGGAAAAGACGAGGAGCAATTCTCAAGGAAGGGCTGTACATCTCCAAAGAGGGAAAACCGATATTACTGTCTAATTTATTTAGATATGCAGCTTTGTTGAGCCATGGGCAAAGCCAGTTAGTAAATCGGGTGTTCGCTACGTATGGGTTTACGAACTACACTAAAATATTTTGCCTGTCATGTCACACTTGTAATAAACATCATGCACAAGGGGCATTAAAGCCCAAGCAAGGGAATTTCCCTACGCCACCATATCCATTTCATACTATCTTTATGGACTTCATAGAATTGAGCAAATGTGAAAACAAAAAGTACTGCCTTGTCATTGTGGATATGTTCTCCAAATGGATGGAGGCCTTTCCGACTAGTAAACCAGATGCAGCCACTGTTGCAAAGACCCTAGTTAAAGAGATTATTCCTCGATTTGGCATACCAGAAAGGATCTACAGTGACAATGGTACACATTTCGTTAACCAAACTATACAACAGCTAAGTCAGTATTTTGGGATTTCTTTAAAACATCACTGTGCATATTGCCCTCAATCTGCAGGGTTGGTAGAGAGGCACAATGGAGTTTTAAAGAATAAGCTTAAGAAACTTATGGTAGAAACACAAAAGAACTGGGTGTACTGTTTGCCCCTGGCACTGTTGAGCATGAGAACTGTTCCGAATGCAAAAGGACTGACACCTTTTGAAAAGATTTTCGGAAGAGCTTATTATATACCTCAGTGGAAACCTCTCATGCCTGCAGACCAGGAAGCAGATTGGACACTTGCAGATTACATGAGGAATATGTTAAATAACAAACATCTTTTGCAGTTTAATTCTGTTTCAGATAAAGACCAAACTAACCCCTTCGAAGTAGCAGTAGCCCCAGGCACTTGGGTCTGGGTGTAGACAATCAAAAAGAAGAATTGGACGACACCAAAGTGGGAAGGTCTGTATCAAGTACTGCTGAGCACGCCCACAGCCGTCAAGATTGCGGAACGTTCATCTTGGATTCATTTAACACACTGTAAACTAGTCAAAAACTTTGAACTTGATAAAACTCTTGCTAACACACAGCAGCAGTAAAATGACGACAAGACCTAGAGACAATAGAAATACTGAACGATTTCAGCAGTATATTCAGCAGTGTTGCATAATTATCTTAATAACTGCATTAGTGACAATGTTCTTTTTACTGTGGCTTTCGCTATGGCCTTTCTTTTCTTCAGCCACACAAGCTAGACTGAACAAACGTGATTCAACACTCATAGACTGGCATCCGAACTGTAATACTTACCAAGCAATCAAATATGTGTATGCTGAGACTTTTAATATTTCGAATTGTTGGATTTGCACAGCTATACCAACAGCATACGGGGGATTATTGATGGCTGCTGTTTCCCTAGGGGTCAATGAGACCTGGGAAAACTTGATTTTTGAGACTACACCTGTGAAATCTGGAGACAAAATTGCATTATTTCTACCTGTTACACAAACAGGAATTGTATGCTTTTTTAAGAATGACACGATTCAAGTAGGTTGGAGTAGATGTAATGTGACTGTTTCTTACAAATGTTACATTAAACCTAAAAATGCTAAAAATACAGAAACAATTTGTGATGCAGATTATGACTCATACTTTGAGTCCTTGCATAAAACTGTCAGTGATATACAACATAATCCTGCTCTTTTAAAGCAACTGTCTATTATAGATAAGAAAATGTTTCATGCAGGGAAGGTGTATATCAATACTAAGGTAGAAAACTGTTATTTCATATGTGGGAAAAAGGCATACAAATGGTTGCCTGAGAATTGGTCTGGCAGTTGTTTTTTGGGTTACCTGGTCCCGGCCATACGACACACTACAGCTTTGCCTCATGGGAGAATTCAAAACGTCAGAGATGTCGCAAAGAAACCTGAAAATCCAATCAAGAAACCTGAGAATCCAGTGGGACAGATCGTAGCAGGCTGGAGGAACCATAACTCTGTGAAAGACAAAAGTAAACTAGCACACATTGACTTGAGTGACACTATCATATCCTGGGCTGGCATAGCCCCAGGTAAATCAGTTTGGGAACTGAGAACTTAAAGTCTTCAATGCAAGTCTTGCATGAATTTAGTTTATAAAAGTTGGTAATGCTGTTTCTGTGCTATAACCTAGATTAAATCTATGCTGTGTTGTGGAAAGTAACTTGTTCGCTGTTAAATAGTTGATTGACTAGGTGAACATGTTTCCCAAGAGTTTTGAACAAATGGAATAAGATGACTATAGGTCTGTAGTTTTCTAGTTTAAGACATTTGCTGTCTTTATGTAAGGAAATAATAAAAGATTGTTTCCGGAGTTTGTGGATGATAGTGCTTTATAAGTGTAGATATGATATATGCAATGACTTCTGCAGATATGTTGAGGTATTCATCGGTAGGTTATCAGCTGCATATGCCAGAACCCCTACTTCTTCCTTTACAACCAGCACCACTGGCACTTAACTGGCTTGATCCTGAACCAGGACCTGGATAAGTAAGGACTATCTTGTAAAAGATACAGGAAATGGATGGACATGATATCAGGGTGGAATGCTATGGTGCATTCCAACCAGAATGGGGAGGTGTTTGTTTATGACTTTTCCAAAGTTCTACTGCACACCCAGCATACAATCATTGTGGAACTTTACCAGTCATCTGCCTGTCGACTCCCTTTCTTTGTTTTTTTTTTTTTTTTTTTTGTAGAATTTAGTATATGCTGCTATGGTTTGCTACTGACTTACTCGTATAGTAGGTAAGGTGGCTGTATTTGAAGGCAGAGGTTTATGGTTTGAGCTTATATGTTTCTTTATCCTCAAGCTTTATTTTTGTTGTGTACAACAAGATGGCAATGAAAATTATTTATTTATTTATTTATTTAGTTATTTCTTCATCCATTCATTCTTTCATTGTTTCTTTCATTCTGTTACAAGCTAAATGTCTCTGTGGCAAATTGTTTATTTAAATCATGTAATGCATGTTTGTACTCTGGTATCCATGAGTACTAGGGTGCTAGTTTATGTAATAATTTGTCCTTCTATAATTAAGAGTTACTCTGTTCTTTATTTGTACTTATGTCTCTGTTTGTGGCAGTGCAAGTATTTTGTCATTTGCCACATGGCCAGAGAGCTTTTTCAATTTTCTGCTCACCCCTACCTTATAAAATTGATCAGCAGTTTGCTTGTTGGCTTTGGCTGAATGAGTTGTGTATCAATTTATTTTACTTTGATCACCAGACAAATACCTATATAGGCTATCTATACAATTTGCACAAATTAAGATAATCTGCAAGTGTGGTAAAAGTTGCCTTCCTCATTCTGCAGTGAAAAGGAAAAAGGAAGAAGGAGAGAGAAAGTGAGGGCTGTTATTGAACATAATTTGATTATTGGTTATGATAAACAATATAAGGATGGCAGTGATGAAAAAAAGATACATGGAATTAATTGATACGACCAAAGGGGAAGCAATTGCATTTTCCTTTTTAAAGAGCAACAATATTAGAAACTGTGATAAGTTTCCCTTCAATCGTTGTATTTCTTATTGCTCCAGATTTGTGAATATTATTTTTTAGGACAGTGTTATTTCTCTTAGAAACAATTTCTTGAAGCACCCTAGAAAAGAGATACATAGTGCTTGTACATTTTCTCTGTATGTATTTATGTCTCAGTGCTGACTAACCGTCAGCTCCATGTAACCCTTGGAACAAAAATAAATCATGGGAGACTCATCCCAGCAATCATCAGCATTTTTTTCTGGTAATGTCCTAATTCCCCTTCCTAGATGGCCTACAGGCATACTTACCTGTACAGAGCACACTATATTTTTCTCTTTATGGGAATGTGCAAGACCCTGTTCCAGTCCCACACCCCAGAGAATGCTACTGCTTATGGCATTTTTGATGAGTCAAGTCTCTGAGATGGGCATGCATGTGATTTGTACTTCTACCGTACAAAGGAAATCATCATAGCAGACCAGACTGTTTTGTCTCCCAAGAATGGACGAGCTACTTGAAAATGGCTTATTTGGGACAAAAACAAGTTTCATCCATCTCTGTCACTGAGTCAGTTGTGTTACCACTACAATTTATTTGTGTTTCTTCTTTGTCTTCACAAGAATCCTACTTGATGGCATATGCAGAGATATTTAATGATGAACAAATTCATTTAGCAGGATGCAAAATATCACATTAAATAACAGAGAAATACAATGTTATTTTCAGGATCAAGAAAGCACAAGTGAAAATAGAGCAAAACCAGACTTTTAAAGGTCTTCAGCAGTACCAACAATAACTCTATAAATAACTTTTATAACATTATAACATGGTTTTCTGTGGTCCATGCTACCTATAACTCTCTCTTTCTCCCCCTCCATTCCTTCATGTTGCTGTAATCCATCACTAGTACAGTCAACATATGGTGCTGGCTAATGTTTGTTCCATACTAATTCCAGTATAAGTCTCTCTTCTGCTTATGACTTTAATGGCCGCCAGTTTTCCTGTTATGTTTTGAATTGTTGTATTGTTCTGTTGTGCAGTTTGCATAGGATGAGCTACCAAAATCTAAGCTTAACATGCTAGGTTGTCTACCTTTATAATATTAACAACCTTCTAGCAGGCTTGTATGTTAGCCCAGGTACAGTGTTGACTCAAGGCAGGTGTGATGACTGGGGAGAAATGGGCGAAGGCTGCCAGCCTAGTCAAATGGAATTTGATATCTAATTCTGGCATTTGTAAATAAATGTAAAATACATGCATGTTTTTCTTGAATGTAAAAGAATACTGTGAAATGTGGAACTGCAAAAAATGTGACAATATTGCACTCTACTGGCCCAGTGAAGCATGTTGTGACCCTTTCATGTTAGAATTCGGCTCCAGTGCGTCTGGATGAAAGTTTCATGCCCATTGTTTTAAGGCTAAAGTTTATGACCAGAATTTACACGTGGATGGTGCTTTACTGCTCTGGTTTCGGTTAGAATATACATTTGTCTTCTATTGTAAGTTTCTGAGCAGGTGTTAGATTGCTAAATAATGCAGTTTGTTTGCCTGGCAAAACCTAAGTGTCAACATGATGTAATTTGGGAGGGACTCAGCAAACGTTTATTAGTAATGTTTAAATACTATTTCTCACAAGAGACTTGGAGAATTTTGATCTTGATATTCAACTTATCAGCACCCTGACTTATGCTCACATGTAAGTTTTAGCACTGTGATTTCTTGTAGGAATAGTTAAAGCTAGTAAAGATTAATTAGGCATTTTTCTTTGAAATCAGACCTGTCCTACTGTATTATTTTAAGTTTCTGTGTGATCTCTGAACTCTTAGATATCTCTGTGGTGTAGTAGTTTTGTCTTGTGTTTTAATTATTTATTATTAAATATTTTTAAAACCTTCTACCTGTGGCTGGTTTGTGTAGAGATAAGCTATAGAGTACATTGCATATTTATAGGGGTTGTTATAATAGGCCACTCTAAAGTAAGCCTTGACTGTTAGTCATACTACCAATGGATTATAATATTGCACAGTAATAATTGGACACCCTTTTAAGGGCCTTTTAGTAGCTGACATTATTAGCTGGGTGGTGGCAGTAATTACTACTGTATGGTCTGGGTAAAGAGGCACAGCTAGAGAATCTGTGTCAGCCTTTCCCAGGAGTGTCTGTGAAGTTGTATAAATACTTATCTCAAAGTGTGTGTGTTGTGTTAGCTACTTGGCAGGGACACAAAGTACTGGTTGGACAGAGAGGGTACTGGAGGTTTTAGCTTGCCCAGCTAGGCTGAGACCTGGACCCTATAGATGTGCCAGTGGGGAGTCTTATTGGGGAACTGGTGAGCAAGGGAGCAACCAGCCCCAGACTGACTGTGATCTCTGTGTGCACTTAAGGGAAATTGTACTTTACTGTGTGTATTAGTTATCCTTTTCTCTTCTATGAGATGATCTCCCTGGTGTTAGTGGTGAGGATTGAGGCTCCTTGATTGCTCGGCCAGGGCACAGTCATCACAGCAGGATTCATGAAAAAGTGAGGAGAAGCTCAAATCTGAGTAAAACTTTTAGTCTTAGTTATGTGGTAGAAGACTGTTGTTAATATGATAGTACAGTTCACAAAATCCATGTTATTGGCTAAAATCTATAGGGCAAATCAGAGCAAAATGCTTATGCTAATTTAAGTAGTGGAATTCTCTATGTCACAGTGGGATACAGTGGAGGGGGGGATCAGTGGAGCACATTGTATAATACATTGTGCAATTCAGAGGGGTAGCTCCAAAAGTACATCAGTGTCTTACTCTCATTTTCCATATATTTTACCTGCTGTACATGTTGCAGTGGGGGACCAGCCACAAGGTTTGTCCTTTGTATGCTGCAGGCTCAGTCTTGCAACCCACAATGCTTTGCATGCCATGAGATTACACAAGGACTACAGAGTGAAAATGAGATGCATAATACTACATGTCTGTAAAGCACATCTGAAATGTCAAGTTATAGAAGGCATAACTTGTGTTAAGGAGTAGTAGTTCACCAGGGCTTGCACAGTAGAGCTAGTCATTTTATTCTTTAAATGGTTATGGTACAGTCAATAATTCAATCAAGCAATATTTTCTATCAATGAGTGCAACTCTGTGGTTTGAGGTCCAAGATTCTCCATGAATCCCAGAGCAACTTTTTAAACAGTTTGTACACAGCTTGTAATACATTTCTGGAAACAATTCCTGAAACCAGCTATGCAAAGAAGAATTAAACTCACAAGGCAGAGGATGTGAACCACAAGTACAAACTACTTTCATGCTAAGCTCACTTTCCCATGAATGACAATGACAGCCTTGTATAGCTGTATGTATCCTTTGCACTTGTCTCAGAACTCCATTGATGTCATCAAATGCAACCTTTGCAACTGGCAAATAACTAAGAGGACAAAGCCCCCGAATAAGATATGTCACTTAATTGCAACACCTCCCCAGAACATCATTACCTCACCATGACCAAAACCAGAGGACTCCTAATAAAACAGAGACCAGTCCTTCTGCTTGATTTACTTCTTTACAAAACCCTCAACCAGAACCAGATCATGGTCAAATGAGGCCATAAGTAGGGTACTGGATGAGGACCACCCCCACAATCATTCCAATGTCCTGTTACTTGTCTGTCTCTCCCAAATTGCCATAAATTATTTTCAAACCTGTCAGCATGCATACTATTTTTTTCTTTAATTTTGCAATGATTAGAGAGACTTGGATTTAATTTAAAATGTTTATTTCAAATTTTATACAACAAACACTGATGATCATTTGGTAAACAATAAACCAGTCTCACATGGAAAAAAGACTTAGCATAAACAATAGCAAACTTCTCTTCCCGTGAAGCACACATTCATTGAAAATGCATCTGGCCAATGGCAGATTAAGTGTACCTTGAGCTCCGGGCTGTTTTCAAACCATGGGCCCTTACACACAATTTTAGGACAATGCATAAATGCATATGTTCTTTCATTTATCTTCCTGATTGTTTTAAATGATATGTCTTGTTTAATACATCAACACTTATTAAGACTGCATTTTACATTTGCAGTTGTGAACACTTTTTCCAGTAAGCAGTGAAACAAAATGATGAACCAGTAATGACAAAAGTATCCATTTCAGAAAATTCAACCATAAAAGGCCACTCAAACTGCTTTCATTATAATCCACCAATATCTATACTCAACAATTATGGCCATGCTATCGATTGGGTACATATCACATGTCTGATTGTGATAAAATGGCTGCAGTAAATATTATTTATTATTTATTATTTATTTTACATTTGTTGACCGGGCTAGTCTAACTGAATATATGTTCATTTACAGTAGAGGCCAGGGGAGATAAGCTCCATGACACACAGATAATATAATTGCAAAACAATATAAAATAACTTCAGTTGTGTATACAAGGACAAATCTGGTTAATACAGAAATAATACAGAGAGGACAGAAGTCAATACTAAAATACAGGTTCAAAATAACAAGTAGGTGCATTACTTAATGTAGAAAAAAAAGGAGGCATACAGGCTAATTCCATATACAAGTACAGTACAATAAAAGAGGCAGATTAATGTTCAGTAATAGTAAAAATGAGTTTAGTATTTATTTATTTATTTAGTTTTTAACAAATAAGTATCCAGAGGGATGGAAATAATAAAATACAGAGTCAAAAAAGGTAAGGTATAGGATATGCCTACTGTATTTGGGTAGAGTAGATAATTAATCAGGTTTAGTACAGAGGCATAACCAGTGTGTTTTGAGGAAAAGTTTCAGTCTGTTTTTGAAGAGTGATATAGAGGAAAGTGAGGAAAGGTCGCTGGGTAGGAGATTCCAAAATCTTCCCACATTATTAGAGAAGACAGAATCCCCAGCCCTGTTGTTAGATTTAGATGTGTTAACTAGAAGTTTCTGAGATGAACGTAAGGACTTCAGATTATTATAGGGGGTGATGATGGTGGATAGAGTAGGAGTATTGGAAGGTTGATAAAGAGTCTTATGGGCAATGATTAGTTGGTGGTATTATAAACATAATAATTAAATATTCCAGTTTACTTTACACAAATGCACACTAGTCTTGCAAGGACAGATGAATGACTTTTCAACTTTATCAGTTCAGCAGGGTCAGTCATTTTTATTCAAACACATCCCCAAACCAGGCAATTATAGCTACTTTGCTGACTGCATCCTTCTCAGATGTTTATGCAAAAAAAGGCAATAATAATGACCAAAGCAGCATATTTCAAATTGGTTTCACACAAATACATAGTAGCCAGACTATTCCAGCTGAATTCATGCACACATGCGCATTAATCCTGCAAAGCCAGGTTAATGACTGTTTAAAAATGACTAGATAAGAGACTACGTATGTTAATCCACAGAGAGCTTCCTCACCCCCACCAGCAGTTATAGCCATTTTGTTGACTATACACACCGCTTATTCTCATAAAGAAAAAAAAACATGTAATTTATTGGAGGCTTTAGATTAACACAATTAAATTGTATAAATATCACTATCACCATAAGATACAGCCACATGTAGCACAGTTTAAATAGAAGAGTATTTAATGGGAACATACAAAATATTAACCACCTGATAAAATATGCTAAACCAATAAGCATAATCTCTGCAGAAGTAAAAGTCACCTGAATAATTTTGTATTAAAGAAACCTATTACCACACCAGATGTTGCTGCTGGCAATGTTGCATTTCAGTGTTTTAGCTACAAATGCAGTGTCTGCTGCCTTTGATTAAATGGCCTATGTTACATTAAAAAATGGTATGCTTGTGGTATTGCCATAACATTCCCTGGACTAGATCAGCTATGCAACAGGTTCACAGTTACTAGGCATGCATTCTTGGAGACCATTAAGGAGCCCAGGCCAAAGTCCCAATTGCTGTAAAGCACTATCTGGTTATGTGATTTGCTCAGCATAACACTGTGGGTTAATGAAGGTGGAAAGATTCATACCCTGCACTCTTGTCTCAGAAAAGAAAACAGCTCATTAACAATTCAGAGCTTTATGTTTTAACTAAATGCACAATCTGATCTTGTAGAGAAGACTGTATCACAGTAATATGCAACAATGACTACATAATGGATGCTGAAGATCAGAATGTTCTGATCATCACTTCAAATAATGCAGACTATGACCTCACAGATGTCAACCTCTTTGCAGTTGAAGGAGGGTGTAAAGAAGGTACATCAAAATATATTACTAGAATGCAACATGTTTAGACTAGATTACACAATCCAGACCTGTTGATGAATTAATTCATTCTTTAGTGCAGTGAACAAAATAAAACATTACAGACAAAATAATTGTTGTAGCAGCTTTTGTCAACAACTACCCCCAAGTGATACAAAAATCTGAACTATTACTGCATATAACTTTTTTATTTGGGGGGGCGGTTACATGTTTGCAGGACACCTACATCTCATTTTTGATCTTCCTATGTCTTCACTGTCATCCAGAATTGCTATACTCTCTGACATAATTCAGTACAGGTCTGACCTCCATGAATGGCTATTAATGATGTATTGTTACAATAAACACCTCCAGAATTGACAGAGCTAGACTGTGGACAAATGGGCCACAAACAGGTTAATGAGTCAGGCCCCTGCCAGCCAAAACAATGTCCTATTACCATAAATACTGTTCAAATCTGCTAGTATACATAATATTTTTTATGTTACTTTTACGTTTCATTTAACATTTCTATTTCAAATTTTGCAGAAAAAACACTGAAAGACATTTTCCAAACAAGACATTTCACATTGAAAACAGATTTCTCATGATAAATACTGAGCTTCTCTTCTCCTGAAACTCACATTTAGTGAAGATGCATATGACAATCCATTAAACTACAAAATATGTGCTGAGAGTCATCCTCACATAGTATATAGTGAAGTACTATTTAGTATCTATGTGAAGGAAGCAGGAATTCAAAAGACAAATGTATACCACATTTGATAACAGCCTGGGACAGCCCAGAGGAGACAAGTATCCCTTTTCTGGAGCAGCCCAACTTAGCAGAATTGAGCAGAAGACAAATGATGGCTGAGAGATTCAAATCCATGTACTACAGAAGCAGCTGTTTGCTCATAGCCTTATACATCTCAATTAAGTGCTAATCAGTCTGTTGTAACCCAAACTGTGCACTTCACACCTGTGTGCCTGCAAAAAAACAAGCTAAATTAAAAATGTATTTATAGTAAAGCATTAACATTAAACTTAAACTTCATGCTGTCCAGTTTATTCGCAGCTAAATAATAAATACACTGTCAACATTAAGGAAACCAAGGATTGTATCCAAAGAACATGGCTCATATCATAATGCTGCAATACCTCCAACATTCTCCACAACAACCATTGTTGACCTATTAAAAGCAAAAATTAACAAAATACAGTATAGCTGCCATAGGATTTCTACATTCCTTATACCTGTAAACAGAGAAGCCATAGAGAGAGGAAGACTCTTGCAACCCCAATTCCAAAACTGCCTCCCTCGTCAAGACTGTCACTCAACAAACTATCTAACCTACAGACATTATCTAGCAGAATTTATAGATTCATTTTCTATTCCCACCTTTAGAAAATCGCTGCATCTTTCTATCTTGCACTAACAGGCTTCAAATACATAAATAGTCACATCTTCTTTTCCTCACATGCAAACCTATCAATAACTATTGTTCTCCACAATTGTCTTCAGAAGGTATTATCAAACCCTTTACTTATGAATTTATTCCAACAGAAACAATATTTGTACATGCAAAGAGGCAGAAAATTCCTTGACCAAATATGTTCATGATATAACTGTTACCAGGCTGAGAAAGGGAAGAGTGACAGTTAGATGCTTGTCTGGTGTTAGGATCCATCAGATCACGCATGCACTCCATCATAATTCATGTCAGTGTCAATGATGTGAAATGTACTTCCCTGGACTATATGAAGAGAAACATGATGTAGCTCTTAGACTATATGTCTAAGGCAGGAATAAGCTTAGCGCTGAGCAGCATTCTACCTTCTCCAAGGATGATGCCACAATATGAGCAAAAAATAACTGATTTCAATAATTGGCTTAGTTTTTGGTGTCATTTTTACGGGGTCCAGTATTTATTAGCATGTGAGGATATGATAGCTATAGATACAATATATATATATATATATATATATATATATATACATATATATATATATATATATATATATATATATATATATATACATATACATATATATATATATATATATATATATATATGCATATATGTATTTTGTGTGTGTGTGTGTGTGTGTGTGTGTGTGCGCATTCGTGTGTGTGTACATATATACATATATACAGAAAGAGACAGAGGCAGAGAGAGATCTTCTGCAACATCAACAGAATAGTTTTGAGGGATAGGTTTATCACACAGAGGATATTACTGTTCTGGAACTTACTACCCATTCATGTAAAACAAAACTCATCCCTGTTCATATTCAAGTTCACTTGGATCTATGGATGGAAAACAGAAAATTTACCCCAGGCTGCTCCCTGTACTATTAATGGAGAGGGGCATCATGTAAATGCTTTATCGCATGCATAAGTCCAATCTGGGGTATGATTCCAGTTATTCTCACTAGGGGTAACATACAATTATCAACCATTGGATGGGTAAGGCCAGTCACTGACAAAATGGAAATTGCCCACAAGGGCAGCTAGCTTAGTATTTACCTATGAACCTATGAACCTACCACCCACCGTATGCAACTCGCCTAGCATCTTTGAATTCGAGGCTGAACTGTTAACACATCTGTCAGAAAGAGGTTGCTGCACTGTCCTGTCACTTAAAAATGTTTCTATCACATGCTCTTTCTGTTACGAAATGCTGTGCCATTGCTCTTCCAACCTCATTCCATATGTACTGAATAATTTATATTTGTTAACCAGAGTTGTACTAGGATACATTTGGACCATTTTCATGCTCAGGCTGGGATTACAGACATGTCGCAAATGTGTAGAAGCAATCTGTGGAGAGTCAAAGCAACAGCAAGCATGTAAAATTTTACAGAAGTGATGTGACAGTTATAAATTCAAAATATGTACAGAATAATAACATTGCAGGTGTACGGACATGCAATATATGAACTGTGGTATGCATATACATTTTCTAAGAATGTAACTACTGCAGACAATGTTTTAGTTAGGTAAAATTCTGTTTAGTTAGCCAGTCTAGACCTACTATCATTGTACACTTTTGCTTTGTGACAATGTTCTCAATTTTATTTCACCAGATTTATAACTGTAGTGTCAAAGAATACACTTAATATCTATCAAAACGTGTTGAACATAGGACTAATATAAACAATGCTCTATTGTTTTGTGCACTCTAAAATTCCCAGTGTGTGTCTGAAATTGGTTATTTGTGATAATTCACAAATTTAGTTAACAAACATCAATAAAAAGTTATGCTAGTTTTTTTCAAATATTTTCATATATGACACAGGAATACAAAATATTAAAAATATATACAAAAATAGTAATTACACAGTAAGCACAATTTAAAGAAAAATATTTCTAAAATTTAAAAATTAATGCATAATGTAAAGTCCCCCCCTCTGGGCAAGTAATCAAGGACCCTGAATCTTCACTACTGATGCTGGAGAGGGACGATCACTTGGAACAAAAATAGATACACACAGTATTTCCAGATGCATATCTCTGCATCAAGCATAATTTCTCTTAAGAGCACACAGGGAACACATTCAGCCCAGGTCTAGATTTCTCTCTCTTTCTCTCTTCAGGGCCCCAGTGAGACTCCCTACTGGCACAACTGTAGCGTTTAAGTCCTCAGCCAAGTGTCCAAGCCAATTTCACTAGCACTCTCTCTGTTAAAACAGTGGTTCATGTCCCTGCTCCAAGCAGCTGACACACACACTCTTGGAGATTTGATTTGCGCACACACACACACACACACACACACACACACACACACACACACACACACACACACACCTGGGAAAGGCTGACACAGATTTATTAGCTATGCCCCCTTCTGTCAAGACTATAAGGTAGTTAAGTTACTGCCATCAGACACTCCAGAGCCAGCTACTCTAAGGCTCTTACAAGGGTACCCAATTGTACTGAGTGAAGTTAATATCAATATAAATGGAATTTTTTCACCAATGCAGTAAGGCTTTCAGGACTGGCCACAGATTCACTAAATACATATGAGTACTCCCAAAGGTTAAAATATTCTCTAAAGGACCAGCCACAATGAAAAATTTAAATATATCTATTAATAAATAATAAAAGAACATGAAAATACTAAATATCTATTTACAATAAATGCCAGAGTTTCAGTCACAGAAAATATTAAAACAACACAAATGAATAGATTTACGCAGATACAAAAAAAGCAGTACTTAACTAATCTCACTATATTTTCCTGACTGATCTAAAGAATTACTATTCCCTGGTCACTTACCAGAGCAAGGCAAGATGAAGTAGGTGAGGGGTCCTTCTTTGTCAGGTTCCAAAAACAGAGTGCCTTGAGATTTCAGGCTCATCTAGTATTAAAAAAACATAATTTTAGTGATGGCTTACTGAATGACATCACATACATCTGGTCACCTGACTTCTGGTTTCCATGCTACCCCGTCTCCTAGCAACTAACCCAGAATCTCGCACATATGTATCAATAATACACACACATAGAGTTTTGATAAGAACTGTTGCAGCTTCTGGAAGTCAGAAAACAGTAAAACACTTCCACTCTTCCTACAGGAGCTACTAAACCATTCTCTGGCATAGACATTTTGTCTCTGGCCGCAGACAGGACTGTATGATACAATCTTTATGGCCTAAATTAAGTAATTTAATTTCTTACTATTGGAAAGGTGCTTGGTGTGACATCTGGAAAGAGGACGGAGGACAAGGAGACCTGGTGGTGGAATGAAAAAGTACAGGAGAGTATACAGAGAAAGAGGTTGGTGAAGAAGAAGTGGGATTGTCAAAGAGATGAAGAAAGTAGACAAGAGTATAAGGAGATGAGGTGCATGGCAAAGAGAGAGGTGGCGAAGGCTAAGGATAAGGCGTATGAAGAGTTGTATAAAAGGTTGGACACTAAGGAGGGAGAAAAGGACCTGTACCAATTGGCTAGACAGAGGGACCGAGCTAGTAAAGATGTGCAGCATGTAAGGGTGATAAAGGATAATGAGGGAAACATACTCACAAGCAAGGAGAGTGTGTTGAACAGATGGAAAGAGTACTTTGAAGGGTTGATGAATGAAGAGGATGAGAGGGAGAGAAGGTTGGATGATGTGGAGATAGTGAATCATGAAGTGCAGTGGATTAGCAAGGAGGAAGTAAGGATAGCTATGAAGAGGATGAAGAACGGAAAGGCTGTTGGTCCCGATGACATACCTGTGGAAGCATGGAGGTGTTTAGGTGAAATGGCAGTGGAGTTTTAAACTAGATTGTTTAATGAAATCTTGGAAAGTGAGAGGATGCCTGAGGAATGGAGAAAAAGTGTTTTGGTAGCAATTTTTACGAATAAGGGTGATGTGCAGAGCTGCAGTAACTACAGATGGATTAAACTGATCAGTCACAACATGAAGTTATGGGAAAGAGTAGTGGAAGCTAGGTTAAGAAGGGAGGTGATGATTAGTGATCAGCAGTATGGTTTCATGCCAGGAAAGAGCACTACAGATGCGTGTTTGCTCTGAGAGTGTTGATGGAGAAGTACAGAGAAGGTCAGAAGGAGTTGCATTGTGTCTTTGTGGATTTAGAGAAAGCATATGACAGGGTGCCTAGAGAGGAGTTGTGGTATTGTATGAAGAAGTCTGGAGTGTCAGAGAAGTATGTAAGAGTGGTACAGGATATGTACGAGGGTAATGTGACAGCAGTAAGGTCTGCGGTGGAAGTGACACATGCGTTTAAGGTGGAGGTGGGATTACATCAAGGATCAGCTCTGAGTCCTTTCTTATTTGCAATGGTGATGGACAGGTTGACAGATGAGATCAGACAGGAGTCCCCGTGGACTATGATGTTTGCAGATGACATTGTGATCTGTAGTGAGAGTAGGGAACAGGTGGAGGAGACCCTGGAGAGGTGGAGATATGTTCTAGAGAGAAGAGGAATGAAGGTCAGCAGGACTAAGACAGAATAAATGTGTGTGAATGAGAGGGAGGATAGAGGAATGGTGAGGATGCAGGGCGTAGAGGTGGCAAAGGTGAATGAGTTTAAGTACTTGGGATCAACAGTTCAGAGTAATGGTGAGTGTGGAAGAGAGGTGAAGAAGAGAGTACAGGCAGGATGGAGTGGGTGGAGAAGAGTGTCAGGAGTGATTTGTGACAGACAAGTACCAGTAAGAGTGAAAGGGAAGGTCTACAAGAGGGTAGTGAGACCAGCTATGTTATATGGGTTGGAGACAGTGGCATTGACAAAAAGGCAGGAGTTAGAGCTTGACATGGCAGAGCTGAAGATGTTAAGATTTGCACTGGGTCTGACGAGGATGGACAGGATTAGGAATACATATATTAGAGGGTCAGCCCAGGTTGGAAGGTTTGGAGACAAAGCCAGAGAGGCAAGATTACGTTGGTTTGGACATTTGCTGAGGAGGGATGCAGAGTATATTGGGAAAAAGATGCTAAGGATGAAGCTGCCAGGTAACAGGAAAAGAGGAAGGCCTAAGATAAGGTTTATGGATGTGGTGAGAGAGGACATGCAGGTGGTTGGTGTGACAGAGCAAGATGCAGAGGACAGGAAGAAATGGAAACAGTTGATCTGTTGTGGTGACCCCTAATGGGAGCAGCCGAAAGAAGAAGAGGAAGAAGACTATTTTTCAAAGTTAGCTGGACTGAGATTAACCTCATCTCCTCCAGTATCCTATTTACAACAGTACAATCTGATATAAATGTATATTTCTTTTCTGTCCAACAGAGTACACTGTTGATACATTTTTTAACACAAGCAACTTTACAAGTATATTTTCATCACAAGCATCTGTACAAATCAGTTTGTTATACAAATTATATATATATATATATATATATATATATATATATATATATATATATATATATTTTACAAAATTCATGCTAGCTGTGCTGGCATATGTTACACGTCCACTGCCCTACTTTTCCTGGCATAGTTGGTAATACCTCACATTGTCACACATAATTTACAGGAGATTACGTCTGTCATTTCATTAATAATTCTGCTGCCGTAAGTCAGGTGATAATGTGAGTGAGATGAAGAGAGGCAGTTTCTTGCCTCAAAGCTGTTTGCTGCAAATATAGCCTGACCTACAGCCTCAACAGCCAAGACAGAGATAGTCCATCATTCCGAAGACCTTCCTTCAGGCTACATTCTATTAGTCATAGCTTCTCAGTCCTTGCCCCAAGAACAATGGCAGTCACTTCCTTGTGAGCTAGTTGAACTCCTCGACTACTCAGTTTTCAGACTGCAGTTCAAGCACTTTCAAAAAAAAGAGCAGTATGAAAGTTACTGTCTGAATAAGGGCATGTCACAGTCACAAAACTCTGCACTTCCTGCAGAGTAGGTCCCTAATAAGCTACACCCTCTCACCATCTTTTGACTTACATACTTATTCTCAACTGTCTGCTAACCTTCCTGGTAGATAATGCCTAACTGTTTTAACACCACCCCACAAAATGTAATCCCTCTCAACTGGAGGCTTCCTAATATGTAGATAGTATATTATCTATATATAGTGGAGTAATCTACACTCAATCTTACTCTCCAACTATCTGTCTACTTTTTATCCTTCCTTTTCCTCTTCCCCCTTTTTCTTTGTTTCTTTTTCTAGCTTCTTCTTATGTAAATATATATACACATATTTTGCATTTGAAACATTTGACTGCAACAGATATGTAAAGCTGTAAGTAAATGCACATTTTCATGTATTCATGTGTGATGATAGGAGGTACTGCCAGCCATGCCAGAAGAAGCAGGGCAGTGAACGTATAACTTATGCCTGCACAGCTAGCTGGAATTTTGTAAAGAATTATATGCCATTTGTGTATCAAACTGATTTGTACAGGTGCTTGTGTTTAAAAATATATTTGCAAAGTTGCATGTGTTAAAATGTATCTACAGTGTTTCCTGCTGGACAGAAAAGAAATGTACATGCATTGTTGTAAATATTTAAATGTATACATTGTAACAGCATATCCTGGAAGTCAAGAGGTTAATCCACCTGACTTACAAAAAATATTCTTGAAATTAAATTACTTTATGGGTTAAGGCATAAAGATGTTATCACATAGCTTTGAATGGAGCCAGATACACAATTTCTGTACTAGAGAATAGTCTGTAGCTTATGTGGGAATAGTGGAATAGTTGTATTGCTTTATGGCTTCCAGATGTTCTTGTGTGTGTATTATTGACAAATAGGTGTTAAACCCTGGTAGCTTCTAATGATGGGTGATAGTGTAGGAAACAGAGTCAAATGACCAGATATGTGTGATGTCATTCTGAAAGCCAGAAATAATGTTTAGATATTAGTAGGAGATTGCTCTCAGTATTCTGCATTCTGTCTTGGATCTGACAAGGACCACTCATCCATCCTGCTTTGCTCTATTCAATAAGTAGGAACAGTATTTCTTTTAGTCAATCAGGAATAGATAGTGAAACTAGCTAAATATGTTTTTTCTGTATCTGCATGAAACTTTCCAACTGTGTTATTTTTAATATTTACTCTGACATGAAACTCTCGTGTTTACTGGAAATAGATATTTAGCATTTTCATTTTCTTTTATTAGTTATTAGTAAATATATTTAAACTTCTTATTGTGGCTGGTCCTTTAAAGACATTTTTAATCTTTAAGAGTATTTGCATATATTTATTTGGCCACTCCTAAAAGCCTTGCTGTTTGGCCAAATTTACTATTTGTATTAATATTAACTTCACTCAGTATAACTGGATACTCTTTTAAGAGCCTTATAGTAGTTGACTGATGGCAGAGAAACTACCTTATAGTCTACACAGAAGGTGGCATAGCTAGTAAATCTGTGCCAGCCTATCCCAGGTGTGTGTGTGTGTGTGTGTTTGTGTGTGTGTGTGTGTGTGTGTGTGTGTGTGTGTGTGTGTGTGTGTGTGTGTGTGTGTGTGTGTGTGTATGTGTGAAAATTAAATCTCAAAGAACGTGTATGTCAGCACTTGGAGCAGGGATATGAAGCACAGGTTTCACATACAGGGTGCTGGAGGACTTGGTTTAGAGACCTGGAGGGAGATGAATATAGAAAAATTCACATCCCGGGCTGACTGTGTTCCTTGTGTGCTCTTAAGGGAAATTGTGCTTAATGCAGATAGGTCTGCATCTGAAAATACTGAGTGTAGCCATTTGTATTCCAAGTGAACTTCCCTCTCCAGTGTCAGTGGTGAGGATTCAGGCTCCTTGATTACTGGCCCAGAGTAGGGATATCACATATTGGTGAGCAGTGGTGTGGATATTGAACTTGCAAAAACAGTCCAAGAGTTGGTAGCAAAGGTCCGTGGTTTAAAAGTCAACAACAGTAGACAGTAATATAAAACCACAGTCCATCAGGCTAAAAATAAATGTGATTTATTGAGTGTTAGCGCTTTCAGGTACAAACCTTTCCTCAGACACAAACCACACAATGTAAAATTGAGTTTAAATACAAAAGCTTATGCAAATGATAAAAACAATCATTCAATCAATCAATTAAATAGAAAAGTACTAAAATTTCTGAATGAAAGGCCTACGCCTACTTAAAACAGGCTTTAAAGGTACCATGCCATTAAGCCCTGGATACCTATTTGCCCCTAGTTCAATTATCCACCTAGTCTCACAATACTCAGTATTACTAGTAATGTCGCCCTTTCTCCCTCCCAAATTAACCTGTTGCAATGCCAAAAACAGAAAATGATGTCCTGGACATCTTTCTATATGTTGGGAAAGTATGTTACGTTTATCCTTAAGCCTGATGGCTGATAATTGCCTCAAAATTATGTCCTTAAATCTACAATTTGTCTTCCCCACATAGAAGGAAGAGCAATCTACACAAGTAGCAAGATATACTATATTCTGGGACAGGCAAGTAGCTTGAACTCTTGTAGTATATTCCCTCCGTGTAGTGGGGTGAACAAATGTACAAGATCTATTAATATATTCGCAGGCTTTACATCTTTGACATGGAAACATTCCTAACTTACCCTTTTGTTTCTCATCCCTATGGGGTTTATCACACAGGATCTGCTTCAAATTTTTATTCCTCTTATATATAAAATGTGGGCTCCCCCCCCCCACCAGTTCCTTCAGAGAATCATCTGTTTGTAAAATTCTCCAGTTCTCTAATGATGTCTTGCACCCACCTAATATCACTGCCATAGGTTAACTGTAGGGTCACTTTACTTCTTACACTTTATCATACCATTTACTCCATTTATTGTACATATTATGCCTATTTGATACACCTTGATTGGAGAACCAAGGGGCACTCTTGGTGCCCCTGGAGCCCACAACGTCACTCATTACCATGCTTGTGACTGTGGTTTTATATGCTTTTCTACTGGATATTGAACTTCTGTAGTCTGTAAGCAGTTGTCACTGAAGGTGTGCATTCTCTCAGCAGCCACAAGGTAGACATTCAGAGTTTCATATCAGCTCTGAGCTACTGCACAATGATACCTCATATACCGAGCCAACAGATATTGCCAGTATACTGGCTGACAGATTCATTGCCAACTTTACCCCCCCCCCCCAAAGGACCAATCACAATACCAGTAGATTGCCAGGCACCCAGTATTACTGCTGCACAGGTTAAAACAGCACTGTCCAAGGCCAAGAATACAGCTTCTATGGGACCTGGCAATATCCCTGGTTGTGTTCTACATGAACTACAGAGTGAACTGGCACCTCACCTGTGTGTTCTGTTCAATCACAGCCTCACCTCAGGCTTTGTCTCTGCTGAATGGTGCACTGCTACATTTATCCCTCTCCACAAAGGAGGAGCGACTACAGACCCTGGGAACTATCACCCCATTAGCCTGATGAGTCTGATATGCAAAGCTATGGAACGCATCATCATGGACCTAATAAATAAAGATATAGGGGAATCTCCAAACTCTGGATCCCACACAGTTTGGTTTTGTGAAGTGTAGATCATGCCTGCTCAACTTGGTCGACATTTTTGAGTCAGTCACTAGAGCTGTGGATGAAGGCAAGGTGATTCATACAGCCTACCTTGATCTGGCCAAGGCTTTTGATACCATTTCCCACTCAGAAATCATAGAAAAACTCACTAAGCTTGGCATCAACCCCTATATCACTAGGTGGGTTGCAAACTCTCTCACAGATAGAACCCACAGTGTGAAAGTAGCTGACTCCAAGTCAGACTGCCGATTAGCCACGAGTGGAGTCCCACAGGGTTCAGTCCTGGGTCCTCTTCTGTTTGGTAGCTACTTCTCTGAAGTCCAGGCCAACAAGAAGGGACTCCGGCTGACAAAGTTCGCAGACAATTGCAAGTTGGGAACTATTATTAACTCCCCAAGTGATCTTGACATCCTACAGAATGGCCTCACTGTAACCAACGGCTGGTGTCAGAACCATGGCCTTAAGCTCAATGCCAAAAAATGTGCCGTCATCCCCTTTGGGAAAAAAACATTTCCCATGAATTACCACATTGATGGTAGTTCACTGAACAAAGAAGATGTTATAAGAGATCTGGCAACACAGGTTGACAGCAACCTCTGTTTTGATCACCACATTGCCACTGTGGTCAGAAAGTCCTTCTATGTGGGACATCTCATTACTAAGGGTTTTGCATCCAGGAAGAAAGAGGTCATTGTTTCCCTGTACTCTTCCCTCATTAGGTCAATCAACGAGTACAATGCCCTATTTGGCATGTACCTCACTAGACATCTGCAACAACTGGAGAGGCTGCAAAAGTACCTCACAAAGAGGATCCTAGGCCTTAAACACTTGTTCTATATGGACAGACTCAGAAAACTCCAACTATTCTCTGTCTCATATCGCCTACTTAGAGACAATCTCTGCTTGACTTACAAAGCCATGTCTGACCCAGCTCTGTTAGAAATGCTACATCTAAAGAAATCCCAATCCCTCCACAGCACACACTCCAGAGACCTCAACCTCATTACCACAATTAACAGAACATGCTGGAAGGACAGGTTCATAACCTAGAGACTGCCCATGCTATGGAACAGACTTCCCATACATGCCAAGCAGAGCACCTCACTGACCATCTTCAAGCGAAATCTTGGTGATTGGATGGGAAACAGAAAATTCACCCCGGGGATAACACCAGTGGCTCTACTCGACAGAGGCACTGAGAACTAAGGTAGGGTGACACTATTCCAGGTAATCCTATGGCCAGACTTGTAAAGGCCCACACCTATGAACCACCTATAAACCTATGAACAACAGTTTTATTCATCTATTTTTTGTTAGTATAGTTTAGTTAGTTAGCAGGCAAAGATATCAGCAGAGGATTATGGCAAGCTGGCAAAGAGCCAGTTGGCCAAGGTATGTGAAACCAAAGGACTGGTGTATGCCAACCTGACTAAAGAGGAAAGGATTTCAGCCTTAGTCACAGCTCAGACCAGCAACCAGGAGGATAACCAGCCTGGTAATGGGAAGAAAATGAGAGACTGTGGTGTTTGGAGGCTGAAGGAAAAGACAGACTGCAGTGTTTGGAGGCTGAGAAAAAGGAGAAGCAGCACCAACATTTAAGGGAGATGCTGACTCTTTGCCAGGGTCATGGAGTTAATGGGGAAGGGAATAACTGAACCCCAGAAGCAACAAAGGTCAGTACATTTCTTCCACAATTTACAGAGGGTGATAATTTTGAGAGTTTTATTCATATATATGAAAGAGTATATAAACACTATAATGTTGACCAAAGATTCTGGGTATGGTTCCTGATCCCCTTACTGTAACTGCTGTTTCTAAATTATCTGATATTGATTGTTTAAAGTATGAAAAAGTCAAGAAATGTTAACATGAATGCTTTAAGTTAACACCTGAAGCTTACAGAAAAAAGTTTCATGAGCATAGACACAAGGTACATGAAAGAGTGTGTGATTGCAATACTGAAAGAAGCACTTATTTTCATAGATGGTTGAGTTGGTGTCAGGTCACCACTTTTGAAGGGCTGGCAGACCTTTTGGTGAGGGGAACAAGCCCTTAGCACTTTGCCTGAGGACATAAGAATCTGGTTGGGAGACCAAGAATGTAACTCGGCAGCCTAAACCACCCCAACAGAGTTCACCAGTAACAGGGGAAGCCACTAGTTCAGGTACATGGCCAGGATCAAGGGTTAAATGTTTTAAATGTAACCAGTGGTGCCATGTATCATATAGATGTCCATAGAGGCATGGTGGAGAACAAAAAGTGGGGGAGCCAGCAAGTGGGAATAACAGTATGCCAGTGGCAAGTTTTCTGGAGACAACAGGGGTACCAAACTATCACAAGAGGTTATATCATAGTGGATAGAAAACAAACCACTGCTAAGAGAGACATAGCCTCTGACATAACCATTGTGAAGCCTACAGTGGGTAAAGAAGAGCACTACTTGCTAGGGGAGTCCACTCCAGTCACAGCTTTGGGAGGGACCCCATTCCAAATGCCTTTGGCCAGTGTTTGTCTTGACTGGGAGGTGGAAAAGGAAGCAAGCAAATAGGTGTGTCTGAGGATATCCCTGCAGATGTGTCCTGATAGGGAATTATTTTGATAATGCAGTACCTTGTGTGAATGCAGTTACACACACAGTCAGGCTTGGAGACAGGCATGTGGGTCTGTTAGCCTGGGGGCAACCCATACAGACATCGCACCTGAAGCCAGGGCTGGTGGGGTGGCTATTTCAGGGAGGGAGCTACCCTGTAGCATTGAGCTTGAACCTGAGCCACAGTTGCTGGTAGGTACTGATGTTCCCTTGGACAGAGTGACTGCAAGGGTAGAGATGAGTGGTAGCACCCAGGCTGACAATGAGGCACCACTGTCAGAGGATACAAAACTTCCTGTGAAAGGGAACCTGGGAAGAGTCACAAAAGTATAGCTGAGACAGGCTCGGCTCTCAGAGCCTACACTAAGAGGCTTGAAGGAGGTAGCTCAGAAGGCACCTGATTTTCAAGGAAAAGAAGAGTCTGTATACTGGAACAAAGGATTACTGTATAGAGAGTGGACCCCTGAGGGAGGGCTAAAGGGTGAGGTAATACAGCAGATTGTAGTGCCTAGAGCCTACTGTCTGGCAGTTCTAGCCATAGCCCATGACATTCCTTGTGCAGGTCATATTGGCATAAAGTGTACCAAGAGATGTATTATACAGAACATCTATTGGCCTGGGATTTCAAGAGATGTAACAGAGTACTCCAGGACCTGTGAGCAGTGCGAAAAGGTAGGCAAGGCAGCAGACAAGGTCAAAGCTCCTTTGATGCCTTTGGCTGTGATTGAGGAGCCATTTCAGAGAGTAACTGTGGATATCATGGGGCCTCTGAGTACCCCAAGCTCCACAGGGAAGAATAGCAGGCAAAGATGTCAGCAGAGGATTATGGCAAGCTGGCAAAGAGCCAGTTGGCCAAGGTATGTGAAACCAAAGGACTGGTGTATGCCAACCTGACTAAAGAGGAAAGGATTTCAGCCTTAGTCACAGCTCAGACCAGCAACCAGGAGGATAACCAGCCTGGTAATGGGAAGAAAATGAGAGACTGTGGTGTTTGGAGGCTGAAGGAAAAGACAGACTGCAGTGTTTGGAGGCTGAGAAAAAGGAGAAGCAGCACAAACATTTAAGGGAGATGTTGACTCTTTGCCAGGGTCATGGAGTTAATGGGGAAGGGAATAACTGAACCCCAGAAGCAACAAAGGTCAGTACATTTCTTCCACAATTTACAGAGGGTGATAATTTTGAGAGTTTTATTCATATATATGAAAGAGTATATAAACACTATAATGTTGACCAAAGATTCTGGGTATGGTTCCTGATCCCCTTACTGTAACTGCTGTTTCTAAATTATCTGATATTGATTGTTTAAAGTATGAAAAAGTCAAGAAATGTTAACATGAATGCTTTAAGTTAACACCTGAAGCTTACAGAAAAAAGTTTCATGAGCATAGACACAAGGTACATGAAAGAGTGTGTGATTGTAATACTGAAAGAAGCACTTATTTTCATAGATGGTTGAGTTGGTGTCAGGTCACCACTTTTGAAGGGCTGGCAGACCTTTTGGTGAGGGGAACAAGCCCTTAGCACTTTGCCTGAGGACATAAGAATCTGGTTGGGAGACCAAGAATGTAACTCGGCAGCCTAAACCACCCCAACAGAGTTCACCAGTAACAGGGAAGCCACTAGTTCAGGTACATGGCCAGGATCAAGGGTTAAATGTTTTAAATGTAACCAGTGGTGCCATGTATCATATAGATGTCCATAGAGGCATGGTGGAGAACAAAAAGTGGGGGAGCCAGCAAGTGGGAATAACAGTATGCCAGTGGCAAGTTTTCTGGAGACAACAGGGGTACCAAACTATCACAAGAGGTTATATCATAGTGGATAGAAAACAAACCACTGCTAAGAGAGACATAGCCTCTGACATAACCATTGTGAAGCCTACAGTGGGTAAAGAAGAGCACTACTTGCTAGGGGAGTCCACTCCAGTCACAGCTTTGGGAGAGACCCCATTCCAAATGCCTTTGGCCAGTGTTTGGCTTGACTGGGAGGTGGAAAAGGAAGCAAGCAAATAGGTGTGTCTGAGGATATCCCTGCAGATGTGTCCTGACAGGGAATTATTTTGATAATGCAGTACCTTGTGTGAATGCAGTTACACACACAGTCAGGCTTGGAGACAGGCATGTGGGTCTGTTAGCCTGGGGGCAACCCATACAGACATCGCACCTGAAGCCAGGGCTGGTGGGGTGGCTATTTCAGGGAGGGAGCTACCCTGTAGCATTGAGCTTGAACCTGAGCCACAGTTGCTGGTAGGTACTGATGTTCCCTTGGACAGAGTGACTGCAAGGGTAGAGATGAGTGGTAGCACCCAGGCTGACAATGAGGCACCACTGTCAGAGGATACAAAACTTCCTGTGAAAGGGAACCTGGGAAGAGTCACAAAAGTATAGCTGAGACAGGCTCGGCTCTCAGAGCCTACACTAAGAGGCTTGAAGGAGGTAGCTCAGAAGGCACCTGATTTTCAAGGAAAAGAAGAGTCTGTATACTGGAACAAAGGATTACTGTATAGAGAGTGGACCCCTGAGGGAGGGCTAAAGGGTGAGGTAATACAGCAGATTGTAGTGCCTAGAGCCTACTGTCTGGCAGTTCTAGCCATAGCCCATGACATTCCTTGTGCAGGTCATATTGGCATAAAGTGTACCAAGAGATGTATTATACAGAACATCTATTGGCCTGGGATTTCAAGAGATGTAACAGAGTACTCCAGGACCTGTGAGCAGTGCGAAAAGGTAGGCAAGGCAGCAGACAAGGTCAAAGCTCCTTTGATGCCTTTGGCTGTGATTGAGGAGCCATTTCAGAGAGTAACTGTGGATATCATGGGGCCTCTGAGTACCCCAAGCTCCACAGGGAAGAATAATATCTGGGTGGTAGTAGATCATGCTACTAGATACCCTGAGGAGGTGGCTCTGTCCTCCACTGAGGCAGAAAAGGTGGCAACTGCTTTGTTAGAGATTTTCACAGGCTAGGTTTCTCAAGAGAAATACTGACTGACAGTGGTGCCAATTTCATGTCAGACCTGCTGGCTTGTCTGTGGAAGCATTGTGGGGTGAAGTACCTAAAGACTACCTCCTACCTTCCCTAGACTAATGGTCTTGTGGAGTGGTTAAACTCTACACTAACGACCATGCTACGGGCATTTTCAGATCAGTTTAAGAGAGGGTGGGACAAATATATGCCCCATTTTCTGTTTGCTTATAGAGAGATACCCCAGGAATCCACAGGATTTTCCACCTTTGAGTTGCTGTATGGGCATAGAGTGAGGGGACCTTTAGATTTGATTCATGATGAGTGGGAGGGTGAGTGTGAATCCCACAAGGAGTCTGTTGTGGCATATGTCTTAAACTTCAGGACAAGGCTCAGCGGGCTCATGGGTTTGGACCAGGAGAAGATGACAGGACCCCAACAGCAGAAAAAGGTCTGGTATGACAGGAGTGTTCATGCCCGAGAATATGCTGCGGGGCAGCAGGTGATAGTTCTCATTCCTGTCGGACACAATAAACTGCAAATAGCTTGGGAGGGATCCTTCAAAGTGGTAAGGAAGGTCAATGATGTTAACTAGATGGTAGAACTACTAGGCAGGAGGAAGGGGCACAAATTGTACTATGTTAACATGACAAAACCTTACCATGATAGGGAGGCCCTTGTGCTGAGTATTTGCAGTGGATAGCAGGAGGAGTTTGAGGGGGATCTGGTGAATGATCTCCTCACTAAGGCTTGGACTAACATTTCAGTGGAAGGGGTAGCAATGTCCCAGTGGCTATCCCCTACCCAAGTTTGAGAAATACAAGCAGTGGTACAGGAGGATGAGGGCATGTTCACTAGGAAATCTGAGTGCACCCACCTGGTACAGTACTATGTGGATACAAGACCCCAAAGGCCTATTAAGCAGGCCCCTTACGGGGTGCCTGAGACAGTCAGACAGACTCTGAGGGAGGAGATACAGGAAATGTTGGAAATGCGGGTAATCCAGAAGTCCAGCAGTTCTTGGGCCTCACCAGTGGTGCTGGTACCAAAGAAAGATGGCAGCATCAGGTTCTGTGTGGACTACAGGAAACTAAATAGTCTCACAGAGTCAGATGCTTACCTCATGCCTAGGACAGATGAAGCCTTAGAGCAGCTGTGTGGGGTTAAACATCTGACCACTATTGCTCTGATCAAGGGCTACTGGTAGGTGCCCTTGACTCTTGCCAATAGAGAGAAGTCAGCCTTTGTGACCCCTTTCAGATTATATGAGTTCACAAAGATACCCTTTGTGATAATAAATGCCTCAATGACCTTCCACAGGATGGTAGATGTATCAGGAACAGGAGATTATGCCCTTGCTTACCTGGATGATATTGGTATTTACAGACATTCCTGGCATGAGCACCTTCAGCATGTCAGGGAGGTCCTGGGCAGACTGCAAAGGCAGGGTTGACCATTAAGCCCGATAAGTGTCAGGTGGGTATGGCAGAGATCTGCTACATGGGACTCTGAGTGGGGAGTGGTAAGATTGGGCCAGAACCTGCCAAAGTGGAAGCCATTCATGTATGGCCTGCCCCTGTTACTAAAAAGCAGGTAGGGCATTCTTGAGGACAGTGGGATACTATAGAAAGTTTATAGTACAATAGCTGCTCCCCTCACAGACCTGTTGAGGAAAAACAGGCTAGACAAGGTAGTGTGGACCCTAGCCTGCAAGCAGGTATTGCAAAAACATAAAGGGACTTTGGGAGGACCCCCTATGTTTGCCAGTCTAGATTACAGCAAAGAATTTGTTGTGCAGGTTGATGTTTCGAACCATGGGGTGAGGGCTGTACTCAGCCAGATTTCCTCAGAGGGAGAAGAGCACCCAGTGGTATATTTCAGCCATAGACTCCAACAAAGGGAGAAATGTTATACAGCAGTAGAAAAAGAATGTTTAGCCATAGTATGGGCACTGCAGAAACTTCAACCCTAGCTGTATGGAAGGAAATTCACTTTAGTTACAGATCACAATCCCTTAACCTGGCTATATAGAGCCAGCCAGCAAAATACCAAGTTACTTAGTTGGAGCCTATGGTTGCAGGCATATGATATGACAGTGCAGCACCATAATGGGATGAGCAATGCCAACGCAGGGTATGGGATGATGTATTCCCAGATAGGTTCATTATTCTCAAGCAACATTTCTTAAGGGGAACTTGAAAAACTAGCTTGAATCTTCAAAGGGGTAAACTGTGATTATGGGAGGTACTGCCCGCCATATCAGGAGAAGCAGGACAGTGGATGTATAACTTATACCAGCACAGCTAACTGGAATTTTGTAAAGAATTATGTCATTTGTGTATCAAACTGATTTGTATGGATGCTTGTGTTTAAAAATGTATTTGTAAAGTTGCTTTTGTTAAAATGTATCAACAGTGTTTCCTGCTGGACAAAAAAGAATTGTACATGCAGTATTGTGACTGTTTAAATGTATACATTGTAACAGCATACACTGGAAGATAAGAGGTTAATCCACCAGATTTTGAAAAATATTCTTGAAATTAAATTACTTTATGCGTTAAGCCATAAAGATGTTATCCCACAGTTTTGAATTGAGCTAGAAACACAATTTCTGTACTAAAGAATAATTTGTAGCTCCTGTAGGAGAAGTGGAATGGTTTTATTGTTTTATGGCTTCCATATGCTCGTGTACATTTTATTATTGACATGTAGGTGCTAAAATCCTGTATATATATATATATATATATATATATATATATATATATATATATATATATGTGTGTGTGTGTGTGTGTGTGTGTGTGTGTGTATAGATATACATATAATGTGTATACCAACCCCAAGATCACACTACAGTGGAAAAAGGGCAAATTCCCCAATCCCTACTATACCATGACTTCAAACAGCAAACAAGTTGGTACGATTGATCACTTGATTTTCATTAGGTGTACCATTTATTTTTCCCATGCGATAAGTTGTCTTTCATAAACTTGTATGTAACCCATATATATATATATATATATATATATATATATATATATATATATATATATATACAGAAACAGAGAGAGAAAGAGAGGGGAAGAGAGTGATTGCTCAAAAGAATGAATGCTTTTTATTTTGGTTAATAAGAGTGAGAGCTCAGATAAGCAAACATTCTATTTATATGTATTTCATCCTGCTGGCTACTTTATTCTGTGTGAGATTTTGTCACAGTGGGGTAGAGAATTTGCCTTTACCTCACTGTTGTGCTTTCTCAGAGTTGGTATATATAATCACCAGGGGTGAGAGGGTGCAGGGGGACATGCCCTCTTGGAAAAAAAATATTATTACTTTTTTTTGTTTGTTTTAGGGTATTTTAGATTTGATCTAAAATGGCCGCTGTTTTTTTCATTTGCTGTTTGAAGTATTCGGTATACACATGCACACACATATAAATACATATATGCACGTAAATATAGAAAGACACTAGGATATGGGATATAGAGGATAGACAGAGAAATAATTTATGGGTAATGATGTAAGCAAAAAACAATCAATGCATTCACTAAAAGTTTTTTCTCACAATACTGTTTTTATATGTAGGAATAACCCCAAACAGTACAACCTCTGCGAGTGAGGCAGCTGCAGGGTCCCAAAGAGCATAGTATTCAAACAAAAAGAAAACAGGACCAGCATACAAGGCACCTTGAAAATAAATTTATTGATTGAGGTTCTTGAAAAACAGACCAGTTTCGGCAAATATTTAACAAAGCCTTCTTCAGTGTTTAAAAAAACAACAAAAAAGAACCTGTATTTAAATACTCAAGTGAGTCATGTGCTTAATTACATATGCTCATTCAGACCTGGCTTAAAGAGCCCACCAAGTTTAATGATCCATTTTTTCTCCATTGAATTTAATAAATTATGCCAACCTGATTTGTTATGCCTGGATCTTCTAATTTTATCAATAATGGTAAAACTAAAAGTAGCCTTTGGATGTACCAAAGAATGTTTATATAAAGCATTGGTGTCTCTCTTGTGTCTGATATCACTAAAGTGTTCAGAGATTTGAAGCTTCAAGGGTCTGGAGGTTTGGCCAATATAGAATGCAGGACATGTGCATTTGGCCAAATAAATGACCCAATCTGAGGAACAGTTAGCAAAAAATGTTATATTGAATACTTGAGGGGTGTTTTGACTGCTGAAACTGGTGGTTTTGAGTATGATGTTACAATAGATACAGTGTCCACAAGGGGAGCAACCAATTAATGGATCCCCTGGTAATGTGGTCTGGATACTTTTGGTACCTTTCTTCTCAAGCTGTTTAAAGTGATTAAAAAAGGCAGATAGATTTTTGCCTTTCCGAAAGGAAAATGAACATCTGTCTCCATGAATGTCCTGAAGTCTAGGTTCACATGTTAATATGTTCCAATTATGTTGAACAATTTGCATCAATATGTTGGTATTCCGACCATATGTGGTGATAAATCTAGGTGTTGCTGAAGGTGATTTGTGTCTAGTTTTTGTAATGAAGCAATTCAGTGCGTTCCATCTGGTCAACTGTGTGTTTGGTATGTAATAGTTGACCCATTTTATACCCATGGTCATGGAATCGATGTACTAAATCATCTCTGAAGTGTCTATAAGTGTGCTGATCAGAACAAATGCGTTTAATGCGCATGAACTGTGATTTGGGAATGTTTTTGCAGATGTGAGGAGGATGAAAGCTGGTTGCATGGAGAAGTGAATTATTTTGGGGGAATTTACAATGAATTTCTGTAGTCAGCGTATGATCAGATGCATGGCAAACCAATACATCTAAGAAGATAATTTTATCTCTATCATAGCTGACAGAAAATTCAATCCCCCATTTATTTTCGTTCAAATAAGAAACAAATTCCGAAAGGTATTCTTTATTTGTTCTCCATACCAACCAGCAGTCATTCAAATATCTGCGCCAAATGTCCATTTCAACCATGTAAATGTTATGAGAGTTGTAAATAACCTGTTCTTCAAAGTATGCCATGAACAAATCGGCATATATGGGTGCAAAAGATGCACCCATAGCTGTCCCCTTGGTTTGTAAATAGGATTTGTCTTTGTAAAAAAACACATTTTTTGTCAAAACATGTTCTGTTAAACACAACAAAAGGGTGTTGAAACCTGGCTTGTATATTTCATTTTTGTTGAGCCAGTATTCCAACGCCTCTAGGTTAGCCCAATGTGGTATGTTGGTATATAATGATTTTACATCCAATGTGCAAAGTAACCAGTCGGGCTCAAGCTGTGTATCAGAGATAATCTGTAAAAATTCTGTGGCATCTTGAATTCTAGAACGGACACATTGTAAAAGGGGCTTAAGAAATTTGGTAAGGAATAGAGATAATGGTTCTGTTAATGAATTTCTACCTGAAACAATGGGTCTGCCGGGTGGGTGTTGAAGGTCCTTGTGTATTTTAGGTAGGAAATAAATGTATTGTGGACAAGGGTTGGCAATGGTGAGTTGATGCTGTGTGTTTTGAGTGATGATACCTTCTGCAACAGCTAAACTAAGGAAAAAATCAATCTGTTCCTTGAATACTGGTGTTGGATCAATGGTGAGTTCCGAGTAATAGCGTGCATTGGATAATTGGTTCAGTGTTTCATGATCATATTGTAATGTGTCCTGAATCACTATAGAACCGCCTTTGTCAGCACCAATTATGACTAGATTGTGGTTGTTTGCCAATGTGTTGATATTTTCCATGCAAAATTTGAATACATTATTAGGTAATGGTGGAATTGATCTAAATTGAAAATGTAGATCTTTGATAATGGCTTGTTGAAACGTAAACTTGGTGATTCATGGGTGGCATGAACGAAGACCTATGGTATTTAAATTCATCAGAGATCTTTGGTTCTTGTTCCTGGAAAAATAGTTTAAGGTTAATATTTCTACAAAATGAAACAATATCTTGAACAAAACTTTCTTCAGAAACAAAAAAAACAGGGATGAATGATAATCCTTTATTAAGAATTTCAATTTCAGAGGAGGAGAGGACTTGTGATGAAATATTAGTAATGTTTACAGTGGTTGTTTGGTCACAAACATCTCTAATAGCGTTTCCATGTTGTCCACATCTTTTATGTTTCCTGCCCCCCCTCCTCCTATGTGTAAATCCTATGAGGTGACAGAATTTCTTCTCTTGGATACTGGTGAGCCTGTGGCACCCCCTGAATCAGTGTCAAGACATGAGGATGAATATTCATCAGCTGAAGTGTCAGTATAGTTATATGTGCGTTTCTTAAGGATAGATTTAGTCCATTTCCTCTTGGGATAGGTACGATTCAAAGGAGAAAATCGTATGTTTGGTTTTGTTTGAAAAATTGAAGTGATCCCCTCTGGTATAATCATCTAAATCCCTTTGGAATTGTTTCTTTTTCCTATCCTTAAGCTGTGATTCCAATGTCATAAGTTCCTTGCTTATGTTCTTGATACTATTTGTATATATGGTCTGACCCTCAAATTGCTTGGCCTTATCATTAAGAGAAGAAATGGATTTAATTTCTTGTTCAATGACTCTATTATGGAAATTTGCTTGTACTTCAACAAATTTCAGAGTTGTCTCTTGCTGAATTTCATTTCATTGTTTCAATAGAAGATCATGAGGGGAAATTAACCAATGGTTGGATACGTATTCGTAACCCTCGTGGAGTAATGCCTTTGAGTAAATATGCACGAAAAAGTTTGTAATGCCAAACGTTATTTCTCAAAGATCTCATATGTTTGTTAAGATTTGAAAAAATGTTTACACAATTTTCATCAAGGCCTGTGTTGCCAAGGTCATCCAACTTTTCACCAAGGGGACCAATTCCAAAAACAGAAAGATTGTCTCTGTCAGAAGACATCCCATTTATTAAATGATGCAATTCCATGTTTAAATATATTAATAAAGACCACTGTCCAAAATAATACCAAAGTTAAATAGACCTGAGCCGGTTCAGCATAGGATCAATAAGCAGCAGACCAATATAATATTATAGCTGACATAAGTAAGTGTGAAAATATTCCCAAAGGGACTATTCACTTGGATTAGGTGTAAAATCATTATATACCAACATACCACATTGGGCTGTCCTAGAGGCATTGGAGTACTGGCTCAACAAAACTGAAATATACAAGCCAGGTTTCAACACCCTTTTGTTGTGTTTAACAGAACATGTTTTGACAAAAAAATGTGGTTTTTTTACAAAGACAAATGCTATTTACAAACCAAGGGGACAGCTATGGGTGCATCTTTTGCACCCATATATGCCGATTTGTTCATGGCATACTTTGAAGAACAGGTTACTTACGACAACTCTATAACATTTACATGGTTGAAATGGACATTTGGCGCAGATATTTGGATGACTGCTGGTTGGTATGGAGAGCGAATAAAGAATACCTTTCGGAATTTGTTTCTTATTTGAATGAAAATAAATGGGGGATTGAATTTTCTGTCAGCTATGATAGAGATAAAATTATCTTCTTAGATGTATTGGTTTGCCATGCATCTGATCATACGTTGACTACAGAAATTCATTGTAAATTCCCCCAAAATCCATGCGACCAGCTTTCATCCTCCTCACATCTACAAAAACCTTCCCAAATCACAGTTCATGCGCATTAAACGCATTTGTTCTGATCAGCACACTTATAGACACTTCAGAGATGATTTAGTACATCGATTCCATGACCATGGGTATAAAATGGGTCAACTATTACATACCAAACACACAGTTGACTAGATGGAATGCACTGAATTGCTTCATTACAAAACTAGACACAAATCACCTTCAGTAACACCTAGATTTATCACCACATATGGTCGGAATACCAACATATTGATGCAAATTGTTCAACATAATTGGAACATATTAACATGTGAACCTAGACTTCAGGACATTCTTGGAGACAGATGTTCATTTTCCTTTCGGAAAAGCAAAAATCTATCTGCCTTTTTTAATCACTTTAAACATCTTGAGAAGAAAGGTACCAAAAGTATCCAGACTACATTATCAGGGGATCCATTAATTGGTTGCTTCCCTTGTGGACACTGTATCTATTGTAACATCATACTCAAAACCACCAGTTTCAGCAGTCAAAACACCCCTCAAGTATTCAATATAACATTTTTTGCTAACTGTTCCTCAGATTGGGTCATTTATTTGGCCAAATGCACATGTCCTGCATTCTATATTGGCCAAACCTCCAGACCCTTGAAGCTTCAAATCTCTGAACACTTTAGTGATATCAGACACAAGAGAGACACCAATGCTTTATATAAACATTCTCTGGTACATCCATAGGCTACTTTTAGTTTTACCATTATTGATAAAATTAGAAGATCCAGGCATAACAAATCAGGTTGGCATAATTTATTAAATTCAATGGAGAAAAAATGGATCATTAAACTTGGTGGGCTCTTTAAGCCAGGTCTGAATGAGCATATGTAATTAAGCACATGACTCACTTGAGTATTTAAATACAGGTTCTTTTTTGTTGTTTTTTTAAACACTGAAGAAGGCTTTGTTAAATATTTGCCGAAACCGGTCTGTTTTTCAAGAACCTCAATCAATAAATTTATTTTCAAGGTGCCTTGTATGCTGGTCCTGTTTTCTTTTTGTTTGAATATGTGGGAATAAGCCTTCCTCCAGGCTAACTTTACAGCTGGATAGCCACAATTCAAAAAAGGAATAAACCATCAGAGTTGTAACTTCCCTGAAGACCAAAGACCTACAGAACTGAACTGCCATTTTTGAACTCATGTCAACTACTATGGCTCTATAATAGTAGTTTCAGCTAAATGACCCAATATTAAATGAAGAGTATCTGGGGCAATGTTGCATATGGGTCTCTCTATTTGCCATCTAATCTGTAACAGTCACATATTTTACTTGCATAAGCCGCGATGGTGCAGCGGTAGCATTGTCGCCTCACAGCAAGAGATTCTCCTGTTCGATTCTCGGCTGGAGCGCCTTCTGTGTGGAGTCTGCATGTCCTCCTCCTGGTCGAGTAGCATTCGAAAGACATGTGTGAATGGGCATGCTTTCATTGAAGGTTGGGTGTTGAGCTGGCACCTCGGCACCATAAAAATCTTCTGCCAATCATTAGCAGACCGGAGTTCTGCTGTGGCGACCCCTAACGGGAAAAGCCGAAAGAAAAACAACAACAACCATGTAAGTACTCCTTAGTGCAATATCCATGTGATAATGTATCCTGATGAAAGTATTAACACAAATGACACAACTACCATATGTTGTGTATTGCATTCATTCTCATTGTATCACTTGCACATATTGTTGGCCCACCCAAATATACTACAGATGAAATGGTATCCAAGTGATTGACATATGTTACTGTTTTGTTTTGTTGGATTATCTAATAACTCAATGCTTATTTGAATGAATGTGGCCACATCCACAGCGGATGGAAGGACTGCCATAGCACAGAAGCTGTGCAAGCATTTGTAACACCCCAGACCCACTTATAGGAAGGCACTGTTACTGGCTAGCTATAATAATATGTTATCAACGGATCCTGGAAACTATCGCCCCATAAGCCTGACTAGCTTGGTCTGCAAAGCTATGGAAAGGATCATCATTGACCTCATAAATAAAGATATTGGGGACCTACAGACACTGGATCCTACCCAGTTCGGCTTTGTTAAGGGCAGATCCTGCCTCTTAAACCTGGTTGATTTCTTTGAAACAGTCACCAAGGCCATTGACGAGGGGAAGGTGGTCCAGACAGCCTACCTGGACCTCACAAAAGCCTTCGATACAATACCCCACTTGGGCATTATAGATAAGCTCACCAGCTTAAATATAAACCCCTATGTCACTAGATAGATTGCAAACTGGCTCAAGGACTGAACCCACATGGTTAGAATTGCTGGAGCCATGTCAGACTCCAAACCAGTTACAAGTGGTGTCCCACAAGGCTCAGTCCTGGGACCTCTCTTGTTCGGTATATATTTCTCGGAGGTACAGGCCAACACGGAAGGACTGTGGCTGACCAAGTTCGCAGATGACTGCAAACTGGGTGCCATAATCGACTCTCCAGCCGACACAAGCATCCTCCAAAAGGGCCTCATAGAAACAGACAACTGGTGCCAGAGCCATGGCCTCAAGCTAAATGCCAAAAGTGTATAGTCATCCCCTTTGGCAAAAACAAAGTGCCCACAAATTACCGCATAGGTGGTAATCCATTAAGTACAGAAGAAGTAATTAGGGACCTGGGGACCCAAGTTGATAGCAATCTCTCATTTGACAACCACGTGGCCAAAGTGGTTAGAAAAACATTTTATATAGCCCACCTAATCATGAAGGGATTCACATCTAGATCAGGGAGGTCATCGTGCCTCTTTACTCATCCCTCATCAGGCCCATAATTGAGTACAATGCCCCTTTGGGATGTACCTTACCAGACACCTGCAGCAACTGGAAAGACCCCAAAAGTACCTCACCAAGAGGATCAAAGGGCTCAAACAGATGCCATATGCTGCCCGGTTAAAGAAATTCCAGCTCTACTCAGTGGCATACCGCCTGTTCAGAGGCGATCTGTGCCTGACGATAAAGCCATGTCCAACCCGGAATTAATGGACATGCTGCACCTCAGAAAATCCAAATCCCATCGAGCTACGCTCGAGACTTGAACCTCAGCACTGAAATAAATAGGACATGCTGGAGGGACAGATTCATAACCCAGAGGCTCCCTTCACTCTGGAATAAAATCCCAGTCCAGGTTAGGCAGAGTCCCTCATTGACTCTCTTCAAGAGGAATCTTGATGAGTGGATGGGAGATCGTAGGTTTACCCCGGGTATCACTTCTGTGTCACTGTTAGACAGAGGCACAGTATACTAACCTTGGAAAAGGGCATAGCAAAATAAATTTAAAATGGGTGGCGAAAGCCAAACACATTCTGGTTAGGCTTATAAATGCCCTAGGGCAGATAGCCTAGTATGAACCTATGAACCTATGAAAGATTTCAGAATAGATGAGAAAAGTGCAGCTGATAGAATTCAGTCTTCAAAATCCATCACTAGTGAAAGTACAAAATGTTCAACATTCAAAAATCAGTCAAACAAACTTAAGCAAGGAAATTAGCTAAAGCTGAAAACAAATGAACAAAAGTATTTCTGCGGGGGGGGGGGGGGTTACCTGCTTTGTACTCCCTCCAAGTCACAAATTACTGGGGGAAAATAAATATTATTTTTTTGCTAAAAACAACTATTTTGTTATTTCTCAAACTTCTACTGCATTACAGAACTTTAATCAGAAGTCATTACATATGCAGTAAATACCACAGCGATCAATCCATCTTCATTTTAAATAATATTAAAATGAATCCCACCTTTGAACTGCTTCTGAATGAAGCCATTATAAGCCCTCACAGAGGAAATGTACATTATGACCAGGGGTACATCTTAGCTTTGCACTCTAAATAACACATGCTAGTGGTCTCAAACTTCCACCCTTTGGAACAAAATGACCCTCATACTAAACCACAGTGTCTAAGAAAGTGTGCAAAGATCTGGATATAACTAGCTGGGATGTTCTCTGTATGTTCTCTGTAGGGGACCCGAATATCCTACTGCTTAGGATAAACATGCCTGCAGACAGTGTTCTTCAGAGGTATGGGCATCCGATAGATACGTTGTAGGGACATGTGCTCCCTATATTTGTTGCAGATGGTGACTTGGGTATGCCGACCATATAGTAAATATGTATTGCCAAGCTATTCAGGGTCTGGTCGTACACCCTGGTCCTTAACTATCACTGATATAATTATCTCCACACTGAGAGTTCTTCAGCTTCTGAATTTAAAGGACATATCTTCTTTGTCAATGTATAACTAATCACTAGTGAATGACAATATAAACAGGTTCATTTACTTTGACGTCACTGCCTATATTTTTACAGATCTCATTGCAAACCTCTTAGTGGGTTGCAGACTATTCTATGTGTTGCTCCAGTTGCTTTTTCAGTCATGCGTCATTCCATTGTGCTAATTTACATAATACTGCCTGTGATTAGAATACAATTATCGTCACTAACTAATGCTGTGTTTTCCTAGGTTTTCCCAGTCAGAGTTCTACTGTATACATGCGCATTTAGTGCAAGGTCCTGTTGTGAAGGCTGCAGAGTTGATGAATCTGACTCTGTGTCTTTTAACTTCTGTGTCTCGTCAAGCTGACTCATTGACAAGAGTGCTGATGTGGGATACAAGGAAGAACAAGTTATCTTAAGTATTCTTTCCAGTGTTTTCAGCTTCTCTTGGCATTGTTACTGTGTGTGTCTTTAAGTAGCCACAAGATAAAAATGTCAGAGTTCAAAACGTTCTTTCCCTATTACATCAGATATGAAATTTTCTATTCTAGCTGCCTCAGTGCTGAGTAGAGTTTCAAGTAGTGTTGGGAATTTGGGAAGCATTTTCTGAAATAAACTCTGAGTAATGATTCTTAAAAAGACTCACAGCACATGAGACATTACAGCACAACATTTAAGTGTTTAGTAGTTACTTACAAGTAAGCAACATGTATACAGACTTAGACATACATATTCTCATGCATTTTATTTATTTTAGAAAAATAGTGAAAATATGTTATTGCTGTTGGGCAGTACCTCCTGCAATGTAATTTGAAAATACTGTACAGATTCTTAAAACAGATTTAGTGCCTCTCCTTTACAGCAGTCACTTTCCTTTCTTAAGAAATACTTTGTTTTAGACCCAGGCAGTTTCATGTGCATGAGTGTCAGTCTCTTAGAACAAGAAATCAAGAAAAAGCCATAAATAATGGGGGAACAAAGGCCCAGAATTAGGGGCTTTTTTTTTAAACATTGCTCTTACAAACTTAGAAAGCTGATAGAATAACATGTTTTGCATTAGCTTGAATTTTCTGAAGGGTAAGAGAAGTACATAACAAATATTTGCCATTATTCTCTGACTTCGGTCCTCAATGATTTGCCAACGATTTGCCTGAAAAACACAATTTTATAAGAAACAGACCAAAAATATGACACAAAATCTGGACATTGTGGAAAAATGTAGACAGTTGAGAGGTATTCTTTTCTTCATTGTCTGTCTGCCTGCATACACTGTTTAGGATGGGGTATGGTATCCAAAGCACTTTCGTCACCCTTTCCTAGTTTTCTGATTTCAAACAGATCTTAGGAAGGAATTCTTCTAAATGAACATTTCTACTTCATTTAATCAGAGCCAAAGCTGATCAAACCATGGCTGGAGATCTCTACCCATAATACGTTTGGTAGTGCAAAGGTGAACCCTGCTTAGTATAATTGTTGACGTTACTGTGACTTAACATGCTGTCATTGAAGAAAAACAACTCAGCATAGCATATTGCTGAAAACCTGCCATGACAAATGTAATGCTTTATCTGTGCTGTCACAAGAGGATAAACTGCATGTACAAAAAACAAGAAGGAAAAAATAAAGTTTAATATTGATTTAGTGACCATAAAACTGAATAGTTTTGTTTCTGTTTTTATGTTGGTAATACATAAGGAACAACTATGAATTAAATGATGACTCCTGTCAGTTGTAACTTTTCTTTCTTTCTCACTTGCACTGTGACTTTCGTGTGTATTTTATAAATAGGTATATATATTTATTCCATGTTATTTATTTATTTATTTATTTTTTGCTGTTGTGATGTTGTTAATTTCTTCCATGACCTGTAAGTATCAATATGTTTTAATAAATTGTTTGCTGCAGTCTATGTAACAAAGCAATGCTGTGCATTTTAACTGTGTTTACTCAGTTTTTATTTTTTACCATTTTGGGGGAAGGTGTTTAACTGATCCAATAACTGCTTTATTTCAATTTAGACAGAATATGTGCTGTAGGTAACAGGCCCTTGTGTGTCCTAGTTTGTGTGGTAGGAGATTCCAGGATTTTTGATTAGTCTTAATCCCGGCTTGTGTTACAGAAATAAACAGGAATACATGTTATCTCTGTGATGGAAAGGTAGTATTACACCCACCACTGTTACAAGGCAATGATACCCTACCACCAATGCGATATCCAGTTGACAGGATGCCCCCACTTTAACATCAGAATGGTCACAAGTCTATTTTAATAATTAATTCACAGAATACAAACTGTACCAGAGGTATGTAAGGAATATGCACTGCTGTCCCGAGTGTGGGATCCCAAAATCCACATCCTAACTGAACATCATACACACCATTTACAGAGCTGAATCTCTGGCCAAGCACCCCTAGGCCTCTTTCTTGTGTGTGTCTCTGTAAACCAAAGTTCTCCTCTCCCCCTTTATCTAAGGTATTGCCTGTCACAAAACATATTATCACACACACACACACACACACACACACACACACACACACACACACACACACACACACACAAATACATGCAATTCCTATAATTCCCTTCAACCGTCTTCCTGGCACAGTAGTATTGCCACCAACCTGTGAGATCAGGGACCTGCAGTTACCTGCTACTCTCAAATTAAAGCCAAATGTATGCACACTACCTAGTATCTATTTCGGTAAAAGGTTTGCACAGTCTAATGGGATACTTGTGCCACAAAGCTTACTAACCAGCAGTGGAAATAATGCTTACCCCTTTTCTCAGATGCATAACATTGGATAAATTTAATAAATAATAGACAACAGCCAACATAACTTAAAGGTTAATAAACAAAGTTTAGTGAACTAATAAAGAAAACAGTGCAAAAACAGATTACATTATGCATAGTCTGTCACACACAGAGAAATAAAATAAAAGGCAATAAAATATACAGCATACATGCATTAAAAACCTAAGCTTTAGATACTTAAGTTCCCTAGTTGCATCTTGCTACAAAAAATGCTGTCCCTAACTATCATACACTAGATAAATTAATAACTAGTGTCATGAAAGGAGATACTTCCAGCACAGCTAGCCAGAATTTTGTAAATAATTATATGTCATTTGTGAATATCAACATGATTTATATAGGATGCTTGTGTTACAACTGTATTAGAGCTGTATGTCACGTATATATCAAACCGGTCTGTATAGACGTGTGTTAGAAAGGTATTTTATTAAGTGCTTGTGCTTAAAATATTACTACAGTGTGCCCTGCTGGAAGAGAAAAGAAATGTACATGCACTATTGTAACTGTTCTAATGTATATATTTTAATAGTGGAAACTGGAATACAGGAGGTTAACTTCAGAAAAATAGTTGAAATTAAAGTACTTTATAGGCTAGGCCGTATACATAATGCCTGTGCTGAGAAGCTTCCTGTATTGTCTTCAGAGTGAACTAATTACTAGTTTTGAAATGTAAAGGAATGCAATAGTTTTATGACTTCCAGCATCTCCCAAAGATTTGAGGTCTATGTATTTTCACAGGTAGATGCTAAATACTGCCAGATTCCAGCAGTGGGGGTTTCACCTGGGATAGATTCAGATGACAAGAAATGGTGCCATTCTGCAGGCTAACCCAGTATTAATATTTCAGATATTAATTTAAAAAGTCTCTTATAGGTTCATAGGTTCATAGGTAGGTACTAGGCTATCTGCCCGAAGGCATTTATAAGCCTAGCCAGAATTTGTTGGCTTTCACCACCCCCTTAGATTAGTTCCATGTGCCTCTGTCCAGCAGAGCCACTAAAGTGATCCCCGGGGTAAACTTTCTGTTTCCCATCCACTTGTCAAGGTTTCTCTTGAAGAGTGCTAGAGAGGAGCTCTGCTTAATGTAGACTGGAATCTTGTTCCAAAGCATGGGAAGTCTCTGGAGGGTCTATATCACAAAATTGAACTTCCAAAATGTCGAACATCATAAGTTCGAACTTGAAAGATTGAATCTGGATAACATAGAAACTTCAAAACAGCGAATTTTTTCCCAGGGAAAAAAATTTGCTGTTCCGAAAAGCACACACATAACACAATCACACCAAACACCTTCAAAACCTACACTAAACTTAACATACACCACTAGCTATGCACTATCCTTAACCGAGCCCTAACCCTAAAGTCCATCACTATCGCATACTTACCTGACCCACGCCCTAACCCTAAAGTCCGTCACTATTGCACACCTACCTGACCCGTGCCCTAACCCTAAAGTCCGTCACTATCCATTCGTGCACTTACCTTGACCCGGTCCAGAAATGCTGAAGCTGCAGAAACAGCCAACCAACTTCTTTTCCTGGGAAAGAATTTGGGTTTCCGTGGCTTCGACATTCTCACATTTTGAACTACCAAGTTCGGCCTTCCAGTATTTGGTGTTCTTAACATTCGATTTTGGGATAGGAACCCGTCTCTGGGACAGGAATCTATCCCTCCAGCATGTCCTATTTATTGTTGCGGTGAGCTTTAGATCCCTAGAGCATGTGGCTCGAGGGAATATGGTTTTCTTTAGATGGAGCATGTCCATCAATTCTGGGTTAGACATGGCCTTGTATGTCAGGCAGAGATCACCTCTGAGTAGGCGGTATGCAACCGAGTACAGCTGGAGTTTCTTTAGTCGAGTTGCATAGGGCATCTGTTTGAAGCCAGTGATCTTCTTGGTGAGGTAATTCTGTGGTCTTTCCAGCTGTTGTAGATGTCTTGTAAGGTGCATCCCAAATGGGGCATTGTACTCTATGATGGGTCTGATGACTGATGAGTACAGGGGCACAATGACCTCTTTTGATCTGGATGTGAACCCTTTTGTGATTAGGTGGGCCACATAGAAGAATTTTCTAACCACTTTGGCAATGTGATTATCAAAAGAGAGATTACTATCTACTTGAGTCCCCAGATCCCTTATTACGTCTTCCGTATTTAGGGGACTACCACCTATGTGGTAGTTTGTGGGTACTTTGCTTTTTCCAAAGGGGGTGATTATGCACTTTTTGGCATTTAGCTTGAGGCCATGATTTTGACACCAGGTATCCATCTCAGTGAGACCCTTTTGGAGGAAGTCTGTGTCAGCCGAAGAGTCAATTATAGCCCCTAGTTTGCAGAAGTCTGCGAACTTGACCAGCCATAGTCCTCCTGTGCTTGCCTGTACCTCTGAGAAGTATATGCTGAACAGGAGGGATCCTAGGACTGAGCCCTGGGGAATGCCACTTGTAACCGGTTTAGAGTTGGACCTAGCTCCCACAACTCTCACCATGTGGGTTCTGTCCATGAGCCAGTTGGCAACCCATCTTGTTACGTAGGGGTTTATGTTCAGGCTGGTGAACTTGTCTATAATACCAGAAAGGGGAATGGTGTTGAAGGCCTTTGTGAGGTCTAGGTAGGCTGTTTGTACCACCTTTCCCTCATCTATAGCCTTGGTAACTGTCTCAAAGAAGTCCACCAGGTTCAGGAGGCATGATCTGCCCTTAACAAAGCCAAACTGGGTAGGGTCCAGTGTTTGGAGGTCCCAATATCTCTGTTAATGAGTTCCATGATGATACACTCCATAGCCTTGCAGACCAAGCTAGTCAGGCTTATAGGGCGATAGTTCCCGGGGTCTGTTGTGGCTCCATCTTTGTGGAGCAGAATAACCATTGCTGTGCGCCACTCTATGGGTACATAGCCTGTGGAGAGGCTGCGTTTGAACAGTGTGTTTAGGTGAGCAGTTAGTTAATCTTTGAGCTTGTGTAGGACGCAGCCTGGGACACCATCCAGTCCCATTGATGCTGTGTTTTTGGCTTTGGGGAGCACTGTTTTAACCTGAGTGTCTGTGATTTCAGGGGCTCTGCATTCTTTTAGTATGGTTATGGGCCCTTTTGGGGATGAGAAGGGGGGTGAAGTTTGCACTGAACCTGTCTGCCAGGATGTTGGTGATATCGGTCGGTTCAGTGTATTTTGTGCCATTCTGCACTAACTCTGAGCAGATCTGAGCATTGCCACTTAGATTCTTGACATAGCTAAAGAATGCTTTGTGGTTATCTTTGGAGTCCTTGGCAATTTGTGTTTTGAAGCTCGCCTTGGATGATTTTATGAAGGATCGTAGTTTCCTGCTGATACTGATCAGGGATGTCTTCCCTTCTTAGGATTTTACTCTTTTCTGTACTAGTTTCCTCCTTCTGTTGTATAGCTTGTTTATGGCAGGGGTCCACCAGGCTGGTTTCCTTTTCTTGGAGGAGTGAGTCTTGGTTTTGCTTGGGATAGCATGATCCATGCATTCTTGTAGGTGCCCATAGAATGCATTAGTAAAGGAATTTGCAGCTTGGACAGCATTATCCTTTAGCATGGGGGCTTTGAAACTTTCCACCTCGGTCTTAAGTAATGTGAAGTTTGCTTTTGAAAAGTTTTTCATGATGGTTTCTTTGTTCGGGGGTGAGAAGGAATGTGGATATCCAAAGTGATTTGTTTCTGGTCAGATCTAACTAGTGAGGGGTTGACCTCCAGTGTGGAACACTGGTCGCCCATGTTGGTGATGACCAGGTCCAATATGTTGTCAGCTCTGGTGGAAGTGTTGACTAGTTGATCCAAAACATTTGAGTTTATAAATTCTAGGAAATATTTGGCAAGGGAGTTAGTACTTAAGTAGTTCTCCCAGTTAATGTTTGGGTAATTGAAATCACCCAATATTAGGGTGTTTGGTAGGACCTTTATGTTTCCCAGTGTTTCCAGAAATGCAGAATGGGGGTCCTGGGACATGGTGGGTGATCTGTAGCAAGCTACAATTTGAATTGCAGTTTTGCCCATTTTAGTTGCATGTGGATGATCTCTGAAACATCGTGCTGTGCCACTAACCTGGAGGTGGGGGTATCTTTGATGAATATGAATAGGCCCCTGCCTTTTGTATTTCGGTCCGGGTTCTGTGGCCAAAATGTATGGTATGAGTTGTAGCCAGGTAGTGCTGGGGTGCTCTCTGGTCCCTTAAACTAGGTTTCTGTTACTGCACATATATCGATTTTCTCCATACTGAGGAGTGCCTCAAGTGTGTGCATTTTGAGTTTTAGACTTCTGGCATTGAGTAGCATTACCCTAAGTTTTTTGTTACTTGTGCTATTTATGGTGGTAGGTTTGTCTTTTGAGCCTTGCCTAAAAAAAGGCACTATGGGGGTGGCAAGGGCCTTAGCCAGCATTCAAAAGCCTAAGGGTGACAGGTGCAAGACATCTCCAGCGAAGCAGCGTGTTTTGTCGAGCATGTCATCCCAGGCAGACAGACACTGGATCTCCTTTAAATGACACCAGAAACTTAGCCAATTGTTGAAATTGATAATTTTTTTCTTTATACCGTGGTATCATTCTTGGTGAGGGTAGGATGCTACTCAGGGTCAGGGTAATACCGGCCTGGCTACATGATCAGAGTGCTCTTCATTGTCTCTTTTTATGTAGTCCAGGGAGGTACGTCTCAGTTCATTCACACCAACATGGACAATGACAGAGTCGTGTTTGTACTTGTTCTGGAGTGACCTGAATGCTTGTGTTATGTGGCGGATCCTGGCACCTGACAGGCAGTTAACAGTAACCTTCTCCTTATTCAGCCTAATGAGTGGGATGTCAGTGTGCCTGACTATAGAGCCACCTATTACTAGTATGTTGGGTATGTTATTTTGCCTTAAGGGCTGTGATTGCGTGGCACACTGGTTTTGTGAAGTATGTGTTTAATGGTTTGTGTTGGGGGTGGAGGTTGCTTGGATGTCTGCTTTGGAGGTCTCTGTTGCTTTTGCAGATTTTTATTTAGAACCTCAGAGTATATTTTAGTGTTTTATGTGTGTTTTTTGCCAGTGCTGGTCTATGTGAGACTGGTGGTGTGATGCAAGTAATTCCCTTCTCCTCTTGACTGTCTGATTCAGTCTTGGGTTGAGAGAGCTTAGCCTCCAGTTTGGCTGTATAATTGCATCTCTCGCATGTATTAGTGTTTGGTGGTAGAAGGAGAGGATTGTCTGTGTACATCAGGCTGTTGTAACATTGCCTCAAAATGCCCAGATTCACCATTTGGACTGGAGAGTACACCTGAAACTGCCCTTTGGACATACCTGGATAGGTACAGTCAACTGTTTTACTGTATGGCTGGTAAGGTCGAATAGAGAGCCTTGTCCTTCTGTACAGTATGGGGGGGGTCTAGTGCTAGGGTTTATAAGTACTTGATATGAGTTTTGGGCAAGTGCTGGGGTGAGAAATGAATGGCTTGAATGCTTAAGTTGAACGTTTGTCTAGTTCCAAGGGAAAAATTGAAGAGGAGACTTTGTGGAGCCGGGAATAGTTATACCCTAGCTAACCAGCACTGCCCGGCATGCAAAACTGGGCAAATGCATTTTTTATAGCAGGGAAATGAAAGAGAGAGAAATTATCCCAAAATGGCCAATAAACTACTCATTTCTAGACTGAAACCACTCCTCCAGGGACAGATATGCTGCTCAAAGCTCCCCTCTCTCACAGGTGAACAGAGAAACGTCCTTCTATCCAAGTAAAGTATGGGCAAACAGAGATTTGTAACACAGCCCTGAATTCAGCACTAACCTGAAAACTGGACTATACTAGCTTAGAAAGGTGGGAAACAAGTATATTTTTTTGTTTTTTTGTTTTTTTTTTTCAGAAAATAAAGCAGATACAATCAGAAAACTATTTAAATGCACAGAAAAGGATACTTATTGTTATATATCTCAGATCAGAGTTGTAGCCAATGCCCCTAGTAACAAAGTAGGAAGAAACACAAATACAGTAAAAGCAGATGAATAAAGTGCAGTTTTTTTTGTTATATATAAAACAATAGAAAATGAACAAACTGATTTGTACTGCGGTGGTGGTGCTGCAGTAGCGTTCTCATCTCACAGTAAGACGTTGTCCTGTTCAATTCTCAGCTAAAGCGTCTTCTATGTGGAGACATGCGTGAATGGGCGTACCTTCGTTGAAGGTTGTGCGTCAGAGCTGGCAACTCGGCACGTAAAAATCTACTGCCAATCATTAGCAGACCGGAGTTCCGCTGTGGCGACCCCTAACTGGGAAAAGCCGAAAGACACAACAACAACAACCCAATTAACCAGAAAAAAGCTCAAACATGAGCCCTGTTCCAGCAGTCTTCAATCAGACAAGTTCTAACTGTACACTCCTGCCACTAGGGTGCAGGGGAACCTTCTCCAAAAAAGATGGCCTGGATCAGTGCTCAAGTTATACAAACAAAGCTAGATTCAGAAGGCCTGAAGCTGGTCTATGCTACAGCAACAAGGCACACAAATTTCAGAAAGAAACAGTTCAAATAAGCAAGCACAATAAGCCTGTGACCAGAAATTCCCAGCTCAGAAGGGCAGAATCCAGCCTCTCCTCCCACAAGAGTGCAGACCACAAACCTTCTTAATGTAGAATAACTGGCCTGAAGCCCAAGTGCTTAAACCAGAACTAATACACTTTTAGAATAGCAGACACTGAGCCTTCAATCAGCAATTCCCAGCTTAGAAGGATGTAAGCTACCTGTTCTGCCACAACAGTGCAGACCACAAACCTTCTTAATGTAAAACAACCTGTATGAAGCCCAAGTGCTTAAACCAAAAGACTTAGAATAACAGTTACAATTTAATCAGGATACTACCAAGCAGCAATAAATGCAAAAGAATAAATAAAATTGAGTACTTTTAAGAAGAGGCAAAAGCAAAATAAAGTAGGAGGAAATACAAATACAGTAAAAGCAGATGAATAAAGTGCAATTTTTTTTTTGTTAGTAAAGTGCAAGGAGAGAGGAAGGAAGAATCTAAGTGGGTTGGCCTTCTCAAATCTTCTCTCTGTATTAAGTAGAATGAACACTAGACTCAGAATATGATCTCACTGTACTTGGTTAAGTGAGCAAATGAGATGGACCCAGGGGGTGTGTTCAAATACAGACTTACAGGAGGGGCAGGCAATTCCAGAGCCACCAACACTAACACCAAGATAAGAACAGGGAGACTGGGTGGGGAACTAACTGCAGAGAGACACACAACACACTATTCAATGAAACAAATAGGTAACCGAAAAAATGAAATACAGTACATTTAAAACTGCAAGTTTGTACTTAACAGAAGAATAAAATACAATACTGCAAGTTTGCACTTAACTTCAGCTTCTAATGCAGGTGATTGTAGCCAACCAAGTCTCTCAGAAATTGAGCATAAAATTAATTCTCAAACTTTGTGGCTAGCACTTAAAGTACAGAGGAAGCCCTCTAGGCTAACAGTTAAATATCAGATAACAAAGAAGTGAGAAGACCACCACCTCCTCTTATAGCAGATAGAGCATTCTGTAATCTGTCTTGGACCTGACAAGAACCATTCACCACAACATCTGCCTTGCTATGATGAAGTACATTACTATGGAACAGTATAATTCTCTTGGATATAGTCAGGAATATAGCATAGCTTAGTTTAGATATTTTTCTTTATTTATTTGAGACTGCCCTGCAATGTTGTTTAAAATATTTCCTGTGATTTTGAACTCTGATGTCACTGAATATATACTGAGTATTTTCTTGTTCTTTTATTATTTATTATTAAATATATTTAAACCTTTCCTTGTGGCTGATCTGTACAGAGATGTTTAAGTTTTGAGAGTACTTGCATATTTAATTAGTGACACTGTGTGGGCCACTCCTAATAGCCTTGCTCTTGGTCAAACTACAGTTTGCATTAATATTAATATTACATAGTAAGATTGGACACCCTTTGTTAAGGGCCTTAAAGTAGTTGATAAGGAGCTGACTTGTGGCAGCGAAAACTACCTTATAGTCTGGGCAAAAGGGGGCATAGCTAGTAAACCTGTAACAGCCTTTCCCAGGTGTGTGTGTGCGTGTGTGTGCGTGTGTGTGTGTGTGTGTGTGTGTGTGTGTGTGTGTGTGTGTGTGTGTGTGTAACTCAAACCTCAAAGAGTGTGTGTGTCAGCTGCTTGGGTAGGGACACGAAGCACTGGTTGGATAGAGAGGGTGCTTGAGGCCTTGGCTTGGCCACTCAGTTGAGATCTCAACTCTATAGCTGTGCCAGTGAGGAATCTTACTGGGGATCTGGAGAAAGAGAGAGAAACCAGCCCCAGACTGTGGTCTCTTTGTGCTCCTAAGGGAAAGTGCACTTGATGCAAAGAGATGCATCTGGAAATACTTTGTGTGCACTTGCTGTTCTCCCAGTGTACGTCCCGCCACTGGTGCCAGTGGTGAGAATTGAGGCTCCTTGATTACTGGTCCAGTGGTGGATCATCACATCTAGTACTCACAGGTTTGTCTACAACAAACAAAATATCATCTTTCCATATCAGAAGGCAGCTCCAGTGGTCACTACCTGTTTTCCTAACACTGGAGAAAAAATCAGATTAGTTATTTTAGTTGTCATGGCAAATTTTCTTCAGAACCAAGAGCTTAATTGCATTCAAGCCTGCTTCCTTCCCTTGGTTCCACCCTGGTGTCTTAGTGATATATAAGCCATAATGCCTTCAGAGATGATAACTACATAAAAACAGTTCCTGATCTTTCATCTTTTATTGACAAGATTACCAGTGACCTGTCATAGTAACTAGACTTGGAAGGGATCAAGAAAGTGTGACCTGCGTCTTCCTTACTTTCTCACTCTTCATTAAGTTTATGTGATGGCTGAGCTAATACATATATAGTTCAGGGGTGAGGGAGCTCTCTCCAATCAGGGGTATGGGGGCTTACTCCAGTTTGGGGAGTAGGACCTGCAAAAGAAGACTTTTGTGTTTTGTGAGCTTGGAATTGTTGCTGTTTTGACTAGTGAACTTCCTTTGTTTTAGATGTTTTAGCTTCAAATAATCTTGTCCTGATTAAACAAGATGTGATTATTCATAGTGGACCCTTCTGAATCCTGGGAGACCACAGTGCTGCAATGTTTAAGGAAGGGGGCTCCCTGCAGCATCCTAGCTACCATTAGTTGAGATCTTTAACATACAGTCCTGTAGTTTAGAGGACTCAGAGCACTAAATGGTTTATTACTGCACATTCACTGCCTCTCCTTTCAACCATGTCCCAGGAAGGTAGTGGCACAAGCTGAGCAGATCTCCACTGGGCCACTCATTTGTTCAGCACTCAGCTATCTTCACAAGGTGCAGGTCTGGCCTGAGCTCATCCCCAGAAGTAGGTAGGCTACAGCACCAGTTAAAGACTGTACACACCCCTGCCATCTTGTATGCTGCCAGTTTGATTACATCATGCCTAAAATATGCCTGGGCCTACTTCCTGTGCCTTACCATCATTCTGAACCTAAGCTGCTCTCTTCCTTCTTACTTGTGTAGGTGTATCATTGCCTAAGTCAACTTCATTTAACCTTCTTTCATATTACTATAATATCTTCTTTCTTACTTTTTCATTCTTTTATCTAACCTCCTATTCCTACTACTCTGTTATTAGTGCTGACCTCTTTCCACTTAGTGGTCATTGTGGTCCCTGCCCAGTGACCATGAATATGTACACTGCATCATGGGAGATGCTAGTGCTCCTAAAACTCAGAAACGTTTGACAGACGAAATCTGAAGGGTCCCTGCTGAGTTAACCATGACCATCTATTTACTCCCCAACACTAGCTGTTTGTTTAACACCCCCTGTTGCTCCTTGTTATTCTTTTCCTCACACACCTGCTAAATAACACCTGCTGTTTACTGATGAACCACACTCTAACCTCCAGGCTCATACTGTCAGGGCAGCACATCCCCTTGCTTTTGACCCTTACGTCAGTACTTGTTTATATGGAATATCTACACCACTTCACTCCATAATCTCATCCAAACCACATTTCAGTGGTCATATTACAATATTCCCCTATGAAACCTCCACAATTAATTTTCTTTTGATATTTTTCCTCAGAAGAGGCTCAAGGGTACCTTCTATCTTCATAATTTGAGTAAGAAATTATTATTAAACCATTCCCCAGCTATTCCATTTCAGAATGTAAAATGTCACCGTGAAAATAACAATAGCAGCTACCAGTCTTGCAAAATTTCTCTTAATTCTAGTCCTAACAAGTGAAAAAGTCCAAGCAGTTTAGCAAACCCAAACCGGACTTCAAAGAATTGCCAGGGCTGAATGTATGTGCAAGAAAACTGCACCTCTGAGTGTTTGCTGTAGTGTCAACAAAGTTTAAACTTTTGGTATTACTACCTCTTGTGTGAAATGTCCTAGTCCTACCAGCCTAACTAAAAACAGAACAGCAGTTCTTTATCAGCCCTGGTCTTGAACAAATTGTACCCTTCTTTTATGCTATCACTTGAGATAGCTGGCACTCATATTGAAAAATGTACCCAATATAACAGATAATAATTGTAAAAGCACAAGGCAGAATGTGTACTTGTCAAGTGGCCTTAATCTCAGTTACGCCCTAACCTACACTCCCAACTCCATATCTGCAACAGACATTGAAGTTAGCAAAATCTGTGAACATTTTCTCCCTTAATAGGCATAAACAATGCCAAATGCTATAATAATGAGAAATGTCAGTCTCAGTTGATCCTTTTCCTTAAATACCACTTTGGACAATGCCGTTTCCAGACTGTCCTCTATCCAACTGGTAAAGGAGTCCATACACTCAGGCACTTATCCTGCTTTGCAATCACTTATTCTTGAATACTAACACTTTTCACCAAATCACCAGTCCCAGGTCCCAGTCTACATACTCACAACCAGTAGAAGTTTCCTTATTTTCCAATATGGTATTTTGTCTGGAACTCTGAGAACTTTCTAAAATTTTATTCATAGCTATTGGTACACTCTCCTTCTTGACTGGCATCTACTAAACGGAGCCCTGTTCTGAAACAAGTAGATCATAAAACTGCATTATAGTACTTCCTGAAAATGTATCTATCATTTAGGTGAAATCTTTCACAATGAAACAAAGAGGACTGTAACGCCATTCTCCAAAATATATTTATCAGAAGCACAAATAATGGTAGGTATACAAATTCACCAGAACCACAGCTTGCCTGCTAATTTTAAGCCTGTCTGGCAAAGCCACAAGCAGCTTATCAAATCAAACAGATATGCCATCAAAGGCATACAGTACAATTGTCCCAAACCACTTTGGAGAACAATTATCTAGCTGGCTGAGAAAAATGGGAAGTTCCTTAGTTCACTCGGTATTAATCAACACAGAGCTGTGTACATACACACCGAACGTGGATAAATCACTCACTGTCCACTTTTTAGAATGTTATCCTGTGTATAACATCAAATCATCCCACTGAGCTCATCTTTGGCCTCAGCCTTTCCCTTCTTACACTTGTTGATATCCTTAAATTATCACACTGATCCTTAACCACAGGAAGATTCATGGAGGCACGTAATGTATTCATTACTACATCCATTAGACACATATTGAGAAGCTTGTCACACTTGCACTTGTTTCTCTTTGGGTAACTGTTGTTGTACTGTTACCTAAAGCAGAACACACAAGGTTGGCACTAATTATAAGCCAGTTTCAACTGTCTCAAAATTTTTTAATGGTTACCATTTCCCTTGAAATCATAAACTAAACCAAATCCATGGTCTTTTATGTGGTAAATGGCAGGGTGTTAAGAGCAGGAATGATAGCTGGTCTTGTACAGCTTCTGACACTGCATTTTTATACCCATTTGCTGTTAGATTTCACTCAACACCCAAAAAGTACAAGAAATGTCTCACAAACTAAATGTACTCAATGAATCGAGCCAACTCCAGTCTACCATTTCCAGAAAAAAGACCTCCATTTCTCCTTTTAATCTTTATATGTTTCCATGCTGCTGGCATTCCTCAACTACAAACCCACCTGTATGCTGGTGGCATCCTTCTGTTATGATCAGACCACTACAAATGGTTTAATGAGAAACTTCTCTCTGTAAATATTTTTAGGAGTACAGCAATGCTATTGGGATCTCACTCTAGAGTCAAAACTGCTATTCTGTCCTGAAAATAAAATCACCTTGACCCCTACCATGGAGAAAATTACAGTTACTCACTTTAAGTACCTTAGCCATTGGTCAAATAATGTTTTTACCTTAACCCATGTCATCATCTTCCCTCAAATTAAGATTACCCAATATGAAGAATACACATCAGTGAAACGAAGTATATTATTGACAAAGCCATTGTCATTCATCCACTACATTATGCCCCTTCATATCTAATCACTGCCTCCATTGCTAACACCCAAACATTACAAACACTACTAAATAAAGTCATCAGATTCATACTGTGCTGACCATCTGAAGAGTTTTACTGTAAAATATTTAACAAAACTGGCTGCCTTCCTTTTATCTACAAATGTTAATTTACTAACCCTCTGACTAAACTGCAAATTGTTAATTATGACTTGTCATTGTCACACTTTTGCTTAATTTTTCCACATGCTCTCTATTCAGGATACTAACACCCAGCTCAACTTTACTAATCTACCTCAGATTTTCTGTTATGTTTTCTCTTCCAACCACTCTTGATCCCACAAAGCTTTAAATTGTTGTCCTCAGCTTCCATGCTTGTCCACCCCTGAATCCCCCAATTGCACCTTTCTGTGTACCCTGAATGTAACCCTGCTCCAAAGGGGATAGTTGACTCCTTGGGATGTAAACTTCAGTTATACAAATTATTAGGCCCAGAAACCAAGGGACCTAATGGAAAGCCACCAGTCAGTTACCCTAGCTGTGGAGACGGCAAGTGCAATGACAACAAGACACCCTTTTTGTCCTTGTGTTAAACATGAAATGTTCTAGAAGGCTACTAGTCTCTACCAGAAGTCACCCATGCATTGGGGTTATCTCCCCACCCTCTACTAGGAATAGGTGATCTTGGAATCGGTAACTTAATTCTATCACCCCAACCAGCTCTCTTTGCATCATAAAAGTGTTCCTGAACTCCTTTTAACAGTGGCATAGGTGGATGCCCTGCCTCTGCACCATTAAGATGCCTTTGTCGGCTTTTTCTGCAAATATGAATTACAGTGCAGTGGAAAAGCCTTTTCTGTAAGTGTTCCCAAAATACAGAACTCATTGCCATTTTAAATGCACACAGTATCCACCTTCTTGCAATTTCACAGCACCTTAAATATTTCTCATGGAAAATTCCATGTGCTTTTTGTTGTGGAAGTAGATATGCTGAATTACTTCTAGTGTAATAAGATTGTTATAGTTTGCTTCATGTAAATCTGTGTTTCATGCTTTGTATTGCGTGCACTAACAGACAGACAGGTAAACAATCAAATAATTAATTAAATGCTTAAATAAATACCTATCATATCCAAACCGTTCAACCTCTTAGCACAACAAATCTGGGCAAAGGCTAAAATTATGGGGGCACAAAGGCCCAAAAATAGGGACAGATTTTAAATATTGCTCTTACAAACTTAGAAAGTTGCTAGAATAACATGATTTGCATTAGCATGTATTTTCTGAAGTCTGTAACTCAAATGTACATCATTACTCAGTGACTTCAATGCTCAGAAAATAACAGATTTTATGAAGAACATGCCAAAAATATGAGACAAAAATCTGGACATTCTCCGAGAATTTGGACAGTTGAGAGGTATGATTCATATCTACAACATTGCAAAAGCTACATGAGAAATAAGGTCAAATGTTCTCAAAAAACAGAAAAAATATGAAGCATAACAGCCACGTGATACAAACGAGAGATGAGTATGTGTCATTAGACAAATATCTTCAACTTTCTCTCTCATTGGGTTGATACGGTTTTGTCTTGTGCTTTACAGTGCAGGTGTTTAATGTGGAGGTTTCATTAAAGCAAGTACCATAACTGTTAACAACTGAAAATGCATTCTTTACAATGTATCCAACAGTGCAGACAGCAAGAATATTAAAAACATGTACAATTCATAACTTAGCATGTCTATTCATAGGATTATCTTCACGGCTGACTTTGACATTCTACATTCAAGAGATGTTATTTGCTTATATAAGATTACCCCCTAACCACAGTCATGATCTGTGTCAGAATTGCTTTAATTTCTAGTGGGTGGAGAGGAAAAAAGTAAGCCATTTCTAGGCATCTAGGATAAAGTATTTAAGAAGGCATTGGTTTGCACTTTAGTCAGACTAGGAAGGAAACAAGTCATTTCAAGCCTTGTAATTAATAAAGAACCTTACAGTGTGCTGGTCTGTTACTGGCCAGAGGACCATTTTGAAATGTTTGAATATCTATGCTTGGAAAAGTGAACCATGTTTGCTTGTCACTGCTCATTATCCACACTCATCTTATCACTTTCCCTATCAAACCGACCTCAAAGCCTCCTTGAGTACTTAGTATTCAGTAGTTGCTCAAAAAGCCACTGGTTTGTGCAGAGGTGAATCGCCATTTATTTGCAAAGGGAGATTGTCGTTTTTACTCAGATAGCACTGCAGTAAACCTACTCTAAAATGATCCACACTGGTCCACTGCAGTCGACAACACTTGGCATCTGAATCATGGACATGAACGTTCCAGCTGTCTCTAAAGCCAGCTTGGTTGAAATTAGAATCTTGAGACAATAGATGTTTACTGACAACCACTTACTGCTTAAATGTACTGACACAGCATGGGTGATATTCTTATATAATGACTACGGAGACAAAGCTGTCATATAAGACCACCTCATTTAAGTAACAGGTTGTCAGTAACACACAATACCACACTCTACCTGTCTCAATCAATACAGACCAAAGACATAGACCTACTTATTCTGAGACTCTGAAAAGTAACCTACCAGTACCTAAACCACAAAGACCTTCTAAATGTAGCTCAAGATACAAGTAACCACAGCAGCCTCGCAAACACTCAGCTCAGGCAGCACCTATCATGATATATGCATCTAAGAATCACAGTGTCTCATCTCAAAACTCCATAAGCAAACCTCAGTGCCATCCAAAAGCTTAGTCATAGGTGACTCCATAGTGAAACATACTAATGCACCACTCACCAGGCTGTGCAAGGAGATTATCACAGTCAGTTGCCTATCAGAAGCCAGGATTCACCATATCACAATGCACTCAAGTCCCTGTACTAGAAGTACACATGTGATACAGTCATAGTATATGTGGGAGTGAAGGAATTGAGCCCTATCTTCCTGGACTATATGAAGAAAGACATGATGGAGGCCTCAGAAAATTTATCAGAGGCAGGTATGAACCTAGCCATGAGAGGCATTTTATCATCACAGAGAATGATGCTACAGGGCAAACAAAAGATTATGGATTTATATATATATATATATCTATATATATATCTATATATATATAAGCCTGGGAGGAGAAAACATTTCACTCCATACTGGCACTCTATATCCTGGAATGTATTGACATATACATTGCCACTGAGACCTAGTTGAAGTCCAGTGAGAGCAACCCATCAATGCAAGGCTTCCTTGCTTACTACGCATTCAGGTCCACTGCACTAGACATGGGTACTAAAGGTGGGGGCATCTTTATATTCGTTAAACAAAGTGCCACCTTCAGACTTACAAGACAGAATAATGAGCTGGAACTCCTCCACATTCAACTTATCATTAAGAAAACCATGCATCACATGATAGCCAACAACAGGACCCCTATGTCACCTCTGGGCAATACCTCCTACTTAATGACTATGGAATCCCTGTGCATCAAGGCAGGCATCATTCACCTAGGGGACTTCAACTACCCTTCTATAAATTGGAAGACTTATAAATCCCCTAATATGTATGGTCAGAGATTTCTAGACTTCATTAATGCAAACTCTCTGGACCAGCCAGTTTGTACCCCTGCTGGGGACAACACAATTCTACATGTGATCTTACCATTGCCAGTATGTGACAGCTCTGTCCTGTACCTGTTTTAAAGCTCTCCATAGTCAAATCCAACAATAAATCAGTCACATTCACTGTAAGACTGAAACCAGAAGCACATTCCAATAACTCAGTATTCAAAGATTATGTTAAGGCTAATCTACTTAAACTCAGTGATGACCTGGCTACATTCAATGTGCCCAACCATCCTGATGACCCCAAGGCATATGATTAATCCTTTACTGCCAAATTCTACACTCATGTAAACAACTCCACAGAGGCATCTGTCCATATCCAAAGCAAATACAATGTCAAATTTAAAAATAAACTCCCTATGGTGGAACTCAAATATCACAGGCTCTGAAACAGGAAAAAAACCTCACTGCATGTAAAAATACTTTTTTTTTTATTTATTGACATTTGATTACAGGGAAAGTCTGACTGGGTAGAAGCCCATTTTCAGCAGAACCCCTTGGAGAAAAGCTGCAAATTATTACAAAAGATTTTAAGAACAATACTCTTACAATCTTCAAAAATAAAACAAAACATCTGCGGCTTAAATAGTTATAACAAAATAGACATAATATAAAAACAGTGGTTAAGAATCAATACAAGTTATATGACAATCATTTAATATTTAGATAAATTGTAGACAGTTTGTAGAGAAATTAAAGGTAAGTTAGTCTAATACAATCAGGAATTGCAATATGAAGTGAGGGAAAAAACAGACTTATGGTATACTTATTGAGAAAGTCAGGAAAGAGAATTTGATAGCAGTAAGGAAGTAAGAGTAAAGAAGGGAGAATAAGGAGGTATAAGGAATGGAAAGGTGTTTGCTCTTATTTAGGGATATAGTTTATCCTAGTTTTGAGCAAGAAAAGAGACAGATTTTTAGCTAGGAAGTATTTCAGAATGGTTTTGCAAGCTGGGAGGGAGGGTAATGACTTAAAAGATATGAGTAAGGAGTTTCAGGCCTTATCAACCTTGTACAAATACAGACAATGCCCAGCAGATTTGATAGTTTTGTAGACAGACAGACCGGAGTTTTTGGTCACTGGATCACAATAACTGACTGGAACATAGTTGTGTAGAATGTTTTTTAGTACTGGATAGGCAGATGGATGCTGGATAATTTTATAGGCGGTAAGAAGCTGTGTATATGTTACGTGATAAGGCAGTTCTAACCGGTTTAGTCTTTTCAGTGCTGTACAGCAGTGGGTTCTGAAAGGGATATGTGCTGTAAATTTAGTAACTTTGTTATAGCATTGTTCAAGTTTTAATTATTATGAAGCCTCAAGGTTAGTAAGGATGGGAGCACCATAAAGAAGTGTGGGGAGGAAATAAGGAGTGACAAGTGTAGTTTTAGTTGCGTCAGTGAGAAAGTTTTTGGCTCTGTAAAGCATCCCTAATTTTTTATGAATTTTTCTTATGCAATTTTGTATATACAGGTCAAATGAAAGATTATCATCCACTATCACCCCAAATAATTTGCTATGAGAAGTGACTTCAGTGGCTGTAACATCAAGACAGAGGATTTTGTTTCTTTCATGAGAGAGGGATTTGGATAAAAAAGTAGTAGCTTGTTTTTTTTTTTTGGGTTGAGAGTTATGGTGACATGTTTCAGTGTCTGTTAAAGCTTCCTGAGTAATTTTTTTAGAGGTGTACCATGTTGTCAGCTGTGCAAATGAGAGTAGAATCATCTGTATATTGTATTACAGTGTCCTGTTGTGTTGATGTATAGAGGGTGTTGATGAAAATGTTAAAGAGGAAGGGACCAAGGATAGAGCTTTGTGGTACTTCAGTGGTGACTGGGAGGTAAGGAGAGAGCATGGAGTGCCATTTTACTTACTGATACCTATTGGACATGTAGCTTTTGAACTACAGAAGGGTGGATTGTAACTCTGATTATGCCAAAAATGCTCTTGCAAAACTTGGCAGGGAACTCCAGTCACCGATCAAATCAACCAAAGCCAGATATGAGGTACAAATATCCACCCAGGCTTAAGACCACCACAAAGCCTTCTTTAACTATGTTAGAAACCTCAAAAGCAATGTCCAGCATGGCACGGAGCTAATAGTAAATTATGCGACCTACTCAGATCCAGAGTACATAGACAATTTACTAGCAGATAAGTTTAGCTCAAACTTCACTCTCCTGTCCATCAAACATTCCCAGATCACATACCCACATCAATGCTCCACCCAAATTTCCTAAAAACAAGTTCTCAAGGCACTATTCCAGGTCATGAATACTATTTCTGTAGGGCCACATAATATACCAGGATGGCTACTGGCTAGCCTGAAACAAGACCTGTCAAACATCATTCAGAGATTGTTCACTAGCAGCCTCCAAACAGGCTATGTGCCTGATGAATGGAAGACAGAAACAGTCACCCCACCCACACCCCCTATTCTTAGGTTCATAGGTTCATAGGCATTTACTAGGCTAATGACCACAATGGCCTTTTTAAGCCTAGCCATGCATCCCAAATCTCTGACAAGTTCTGATACCATTGATAAGTGTAAGCATGGGCCTGGGAGATGAACCATTTACAGGTTACATGTGTCCATTAGAGACACAGGTGCCAAACCAGAGATGAATTTCTGGTTACCCATCCAATTGTCCAAGTTGCACTTGAATTGGGTTAGGGAGGAACTCTGCTTCACACGGATGGGGAGTCTGTTCCATAGATGGGGTAGTCTCTTGGATACATACATATCTCTCCAGCAGGTCCTATTTATATCACAGGCAAGGTTTAAGTCTTTAGAACAGGTAATTCTTGTGCTGTTTGTTTTGTGGATATGCAGGAGGTCCATCAGAGGAGATCTGGCAATGCCTTGTATGCCAGGCATAGAGCTCCCCTCAAAAGCCTGTAAGAGACAGAATACAGGGATAGGGCCTTTACGCTCTACATAGGACATTTTACTTATGCCCTGTATTCTTTTAGTGAGAAACCTCTGTGGACGTTCCAGTTGTTGGATATGCCTGGTTACATACATGCCAAAGTGGGCCTTGCATTCAATGACAGGCCTGATGAATGCCAAATACAGTGGAACAATGACTTCCTTGGACTTATATGCCATACTTTTGTTTATAAGTTGCGCAAAATAGAATGATTTCCTCACCACTGTAGACACACGATGGTCAAAGGATAGATTACTATCTATGTGTGTCCCAAAGTCCCTCACTACTGGGTCAGTTCTAAGGGGTATGTTGTCAATATGATAGTTACTAGGGATGGATGACTTCCCAAAGGATACTGTTATGTATTTATTGGCATTTAGTTTTAGTCCATGGCTCTGACATCTGTTGTTTGTCTGTGTCAGCCCCTCCTAGAGACATTTTTGTCAGTGTGAGATTCAATGACAGCTTCTAATTTGCAATCATCTGCAAATTTAGTCAGCCAGAGACCACTGACATTGGCCTTGACTTCTGAGAAGTAAATGCCAAAAAGGAGTGGTCCAAGGACTGATCCCTGAGGGACTCCACTTGTGACTGGCCTCTTTGTAGAGGTGGACTCCCCAATTCTAACTTTCTGGGTCCTGTCTGTGAGACAATTGGCTATCCACCGGGTGACATACGAGTTTGTACATAACCTCTTGAGTTTGTCAACAATGTCTGAGTGGGGTATTGTGTCAAATGCCTTGACCAGGTCAAGGTAGGCAGTATGAACGATTTTGCCCTCATCCATTGCTTTGGTGACCTTCTCAAAGAAGTCCACCAGATTGAGTAGGCATGATCTGCCCTTGATGAAACCAAACTGGGTTGGCTCCAGTGTCTGGAGGTTTACTATATCTATTGCTCATCTCCATGATAATTCTTTCCATGGCTTTACATACAAGACTAGTGAGACTTATGGGTCTATAGTTTCCAGGATCTGCAGATGGCTCACTTTTGTGCAGAGGGATGACTGTTGCCTTTGTCCATTCATGAGGCATGAAGCCTGTTTGGAGGCCACAGTTAAATAGTAATTCCAGAGGCCCTGACAGGTTGTGTTTCATGCTATTTAGAAGGCATCCTGGGATATGGTCTGGGCCCATTGATGCAGTGTTCTTGGTCTTAGAGAGAGAGCATTAAGGAACTGTTCCCTAGTGATAGTAGGGGGAATTATATTTGATGATATTTCTTGAAGAAAGGTTGAGGGGGTAAAGTTGGAGCAGAATTTATCAGCCAGGAGTTTTGTTATATCTTCTGGCTCAGTATAGGCCACTCCATTTACAATGAGCTCTGTACACAATTGTGTATTGCCTTTGAAGTTGCAGACATAGCTAAAGAATGCTTTGTGATTGTCCTTGCCCTGGGAGGCCAAACTTACCTCAACTTTGCCTTTGTCAGACTTTATTTGTCCTCTGAGTTATTTGTTTAGTTTGATGAGAGTGCTTTTATCCTGCTGGGTGCCGCACCTCCTAATTTTTGCCATGATTTTCTTCCTCCTGTTATACAGCCTACTGATTTTGTGATTCCACTAGGATGGCTTGTTTTATGAGTTAGTTCTGTACTTCTTCCTGGTTGTACAGCTGCCTCTGTGCAGCTATTAACATGATTGTACAGAGTTTCTGTGAACAGTTCTGCATAGGCAGCAGTGTTCTCAGGGTGTATGGGTGCTTGAATTTTTGCCAGGTTCTCACTTAATAGCAGGAGGGTAGCCTTAATAGTTCCTGAATATTCCAGGTTTAACTGGGGGTCCAGATTTTATTTTTACTTTAAAGGAGGCCATTTTGTAGTCTGACCTTACCAGGGAAGGCATTACAGTAGGGGCTGTGCAGCACTCTCTCATGTTAGTGAGAACCAGATCCGGTATGGATGCACCCCTGGTTGGTGTATTGACTATCTGATCCAGGAAGTTTGTGTTTACAAAATCCAGGAATCTCTGTGCATGTACATTTGGTGTCATATAGGATTTCCAGTTAATAGTGGAGTCATTAAAGTCACCCATGAATATGGTATCGGGTTGGATGTTAAGTGTTTCTAACAAGTTTAAATACATGGTATAGGTTCCCTGGGTTATAGAGGGGGACCTATAGCTTGCAAGGAAGTGATATTGGATATTACTTATGATGATTTGAACATGGAGCAGCTCATGTGCATTGTCCTGTTTAATCAGCCTTGAAGTACATTTATTTTTTATGTAAATAGAGACACTTCCATCTTTTGTCCCTGGCCGTGAAGTAGCTGGCCTAAATTTGTGGAAGGCATTATAACCTTGCACTGTTGGTGTGCTCTCTGTGGCTTTAAACCATGTCTCAGTGACCACACAGATGTCAGCATTCTTTAGGGTAAAGACAACTGCTAGGGAGTGTAGTTTCTTTTGTTTAGACTCATAGCATTGAGCAGTAATATCTTTAGATTTTCTGTGCAAGAGTGGGACATCAACTGGCTCAGGTATTTAGAGACCCATAAGTCTAATAAGCCCCATTTGGAAGGCTATGTAAAGGATCATTATGGAATTAATAAATAAGGACAAAAGCAATACAAAACCTTGACACAAGCTAATTTGTTTTTTTGTGAAGTCTGAATCTGCTTACTCACCCTGGTTGACTTCTTCAAAATGGTCACTAAAGCAATGGATGAGGTAAAATCTGTACACACCACATATATAGAGCTCACTAAGGCATTCAAAACCATTTTACACTCGGGTATGTTTTTACTATTTCACACTCAGGTATTGTTAATAAGTTCTCCCATAAAATGTCACTCCCTACGTAGCTTGATGAGTAGCAAATTGTCTCACAAGCATCATCATCATCATCATCAACATCCCCCTTTTCCCCATTTTCTACATGAGGTTGGGGTGTTGTGTCAACTGTCACCATCTCTCTCTATTCAGTGTCACTCTCCTACCTTCTTTGACACTTGTGCTTGACTGTCACATGTCTTCTCTCACACAATCTGTCCACCTCTTTGGTGTCCTCATTTCCTCTTGCCCTTTTCCTGTCTGTCCCAAATCTTCTTTACCAAATTGTCTTCTGTTTTTCTGCATTTGTCTGAACCACCATAATCTGTTCTCTTTGACCTTTTCTGCAACTGGAGCTACTTTAGCTTCTATTCTTATATCCTTATTTCTTCATCTGTCACACCAGTGTGCATCCTACCACCTGTTTCAGGCACTTCATATTCATCGACTCTACATTCCTCATCTGCTCTGCCTTTACTGCCCAGGTTTCTGTACCACTCAGTAGTACTGGTAACACCATTGTTTCGTACGCCTTACTTTTCATCTTCTTTGGCATTCTTACCATATTCATTTCTATCTCAGTTCTCAGCTTCTTCTGATTTTTCCATTTGCTGCCATTACAACTGTCTTTTCTGTACTCAGTTTCATCCGATGTGTCTTCAAGGATTGCATTCCATTCCCCATCTTTGCCGCCATTCTTGCTCAGAGTCTCCCTGTAATGCCACATCACCTGCATACAGGAACTTTAATGATGTGTCCCCTCCAACTCGTTTATTAATGTAGTCCATCACCAGCATGAACAGCAGTGGGTGCAAAGTTGAACCCTGATGTACACCCCTCCCACTGGAAATGAAACCGAACACTGTCAGTAATTGAGTCACTGATTCCTTGTACATAGCCTGCACTAATTCCATCAATGTTTCTGGAGCTTCAAACCACTGTAGGGCTACACAAATCAGCTTTCTTGGGACCTTGTCATACGCTTTCTCCAAGTTTAGGAATGCTCTGTTGGACTATTCCCTCATCTCTAGATTATTCTCAGGTATCACTGCAAATGTCAGGTCAGTTGTGCTGCATCCTGATCTGAATACAAACTGCTCATCTCCCATCTTACTTTTTACTACCTGGCACATTTATTTATCAATCACCCTCTACAGAATTTTCATGCAAAGTGATAGGAGTTTGATACCTCCGTAGTGCCCATAGTTGTGGATGCCCCCTTTTTTCTTAAACACTGGCATTATTATGCTTATTCGCCAGTCATCTGCGATACGCCTTTCTATTCATACCACTATAAGTACCTGTGAGTACCAAACTGGCTCACAAACAGAACCAAGAAAATTATGGTGGGCAACTTCATCTCCTCCAAAAGACCTGTCACTAGTGATATACCACATGGCTCTGTCCTCAGGCCTCCCCTCTTTTGCATTTATTTCTTAGAGGTCAAACCAAATGTTAAGGGCTTATGGCTCATCAAGTTTGTTGATGACTATAAACAAGGTGCCATTATTAACTGTCCAGAGGCTGCCAAGATCCTCCAAGAGGTTCTTTCCCTTATAAGCAGCTGATGTCAAAACCATGGACTATCACTAAATAACAAAAAATGTAAAATAGTATCCTTTAACTATTACATTAACATCCACTGCAGCTATTACATTGGCAACACACCCCTGAAATTCAATACAGTAGTTAAGGACCTGGGAACCTATGTACACAGTCAACTGTCCTTCACTTACCATTTATCCACTATTGTTCATATGTGAATATTAGCTTAACTGCCGTGAAGGATTATTTTTAAATCTAGTCAAATATAAGAATTTGACCCTGTACCTTGTATCTGTGAGGTAAAAACTGTAACCATTATACCAAACTTACCAAGCCATTTTTATTCCACAGCTTATTAGTAAGGGTATGGCATCCAGGTTTAGGGATGTGATCATTCCAATGTATTCGCCAATTATGAGACTGATCATTGAGTATAATGCCCCTTTTGGCATGTACCTGTCCAAACACTTGACACAACTTGAATGTCCACAGCATTTTTCCACTAAGAAAATCAAGGGTCTAAATGATAAGAACTACACGATCATCTCAAAGTCTTGTTCCTATTATTGGTGTCATACAGACTGCTGAGGGGTGACCTCTGCCTTGCCTACAGAGGTTCAACAGAATCAGTCCTGTCAGACTTACTGCACATCCATAAGTCCAATGGTGATATAAACACCCATTCAGGAAATCTAAAACTCTTCTGCAGCATAAACAGAACATGTTAGAGTGTTAGACATGTATCACAGAAAAATGTTATTCCATGGTATCATCTTCCTCTCCACATAAATCAAAGTGCCTCTCTTACTCTGTTCAATTGTTATTTGGATGAATGGATGGGAAACCACAAATTCATCCCTGGAGTAGTTCCCTTGTCTCTTATGGAAATGGGTAACATGTAAATATTCTGCCTACTCTGGATTATTCATATTTAAATTACAAGGGCTAAAAACCCTTCATGGGAATGCATGGCTAGGCTTCTAAAAATACTTCAAGGTTAGTAGCCTAATAAGAAACTATGAAAGTATGAAAAGTTTAAGAACGCTATCTACCAAAAACTGTTAGCCGCATGCTTTTGCCTTTTACAAAACATACCAGCTTATTTATATGATGTGCAAATCAATCTTTGGATGTGTAGGTTGGAATTATAAAGTAAAACCCAAAGCCACAGCAACTGTTCAGTTACTAGTAGGGTGTATCAGCACATAAAAGAGAAGCATCTGGCATCGTGGAGCTTTAGCTATTATAATGTATGTCACTTACTATTAAAATGAGGCACAACTGAGGTTCCATCTGCCTGAGCTGGTAGTAGAACTGGTGGCTACTAAAGATCCTGTGGCCTTTATCAAAAGGAGTAGGACTTCACGTGCTGGAGGAGCCAGATGGGACAGGGTCTAACTGAGTGGTCAACACCAGTTCACCCATTTTAGGTAGTGGGATCTACTGTGGCTCACTATGCTGCTGGCACCTTCTGGAGAAGATGCATATAGAGCAATCTTTATGGGGGCATGTCAGAGCTGTAGGGAGGATCCTGAGCTGTCTCCACAATGGCACACCCTCAACCCAAAGCCGAGGAGCAAAAAAAAAAAACAAAAAAACAAAAACAAAAAAACTTCAAAAGGCATCTTCCAAAGATGAAGACAAAAAAAAAAACACAACTGGAGTAAAGAGTTCAATACAAGAACATTGCTACAATTTACCCTATTGCAAACCAGCATTACAATGCATTTATTGATCACCAATATGACACAACAACACTACTGCAGCAGTTTTACTTAATTATACCGCTGCTTGCTCCTGATCCGCAATTAACCACCACTGATCGTGTCCCAGACAGCTTGCTCCTGGGATAGCTACCCCACCCTAGTTACAGTATGTAGGCATATGCAGAAACATGCACACCAACAGAGGAAGCTATAGCAGACCCTTGTGCATTATAGCATGCACATCATCTGCCAGAGAGAAGTTGAGGTCATAGTAGGAAAACCATGATGGCTGCCTGTATGGTGGCCTACCATGATCAGCTGTCATTCCACAGGGGAAGAAATTGCCTGCTCATTTGTGGGAGGACTGATAATTGCCAAGCAATGAGGGAAATATAATATTAAAAGAAAGAGTTTGTTTTTATTATTTACAAGAAAGGATCATATTAGCAACATTTTTGTGAATAACATATTATTCTCAAAAAAATTAAGAATTACAGTAAGAAACAGATTAGACAGACAGAAAGGAATACACAATTAGTGTGTAATTATGCTATTTAACCCAAACCATGTACATATAAACTAACATCTTTCCAAACATCCTCCTTCTGCCACTCCTTATAGAATTAAACAGTCACACAATTCCCTTTCCATGGATGCCACACATCATATCAAACTATTGTTTCTTCTTCTTCCTCTGTTCAGTATCCCTCTATTTCCCCAAATGAATATTTAAAAAAGAGACCTAATACAAGTCAGAAACCTCTACGTCTTTACCAGTAAGCTATCAGAACATCTTAAATGTGTCCATACTCTGCCAAAAGTCTCCCCTTAGACGTAATAACTATATCCCACCCCTGCTCTTCAAAAAAAGGCTAAAACAACTTCTACTTGCCTCTAGGTCTTGCCACTGTCAGGCCCATACCCAATCTCTTCCTCATCTTTTTTCTTACCAACAATTCCCTAACAATTATTCTCTGACTCCCATTACTTCAATTACTGCTACCATTCTCTCTTTTTTTCTTTTCTCCTCTCTTCTGAAAACAAGAACCCATGTAAATATGTGCATATTGTAACTCACTCAACTGTCTTCCCGCTCCTTAACTTAACCCACCTCACTATTTTTGTTTCTCATATTGTCTCTAACTTCTCCACTCTCCTAAACCACATTTTCAATTGAACTAAAATAACAAAAAAAGCCATTACCATGTAAATGTTTTTCTAATCTACTTAAATTTATTATGTAATTGCATTAATTTTACAATGTTATTTCAGAGTAATAATGTGCAATTATAATTATAACTTTTGTCTATGTACTGGAGCTTTTCTCCTCGGGTCTCCACTGAAAATGGGCTTTGGCTCAGTTGGACCAACCCAGTTAACAAATGTCAAATAAATAAATAAATAAATAAAAATTGAGGCAAAGTTTTCTCCTAGTTTGGACAACTAGACAAATTACATAGTCTCTCCCTTTTGCTTTATATTTCATTTCTTCTTTTATGAGTATTTTGCAATTTCCTATTCTAGAAGCAAAATTTATTGGGCCTATTTCATATGGTATTCTAGAATATTTCCTCAACAAGCCTTCCAAAATGGTTTGGAAAAACTGTACCACCCATCCTCCAAATAAAGATAAGGCACTATATCACTTTACATTTGTAGATAAGCCTTCTAATCCTATAAACATTTTTGGATTTTAGCTCTCTGCTATTGCTCTCAACTTCTTTGCTCAAGAATCATGGGCAAAGCTAAAAATAATAGGTGACAAATGTCCAAAAATCAGGGTCATGTTTAAATATTACTCCAATTCTCTTAAAAAGTTAACAGATTAACATATTTTGCATCAACATGCATCTTGAGAACAATAAGAAGTATAAAACTCTGTCAGGCATTATTGACAGCCTATAATCCTCAGTGGAAAAAATATTATTTGCAGGGACAAGGCCAAAGTATGAGGCAAAGTCAGAGATATTCTGTAAAAGTGGGAAGATTTGAGAGCTGTGCCTCAAACTAACTAAAAAAAATAAGCAGCTAAACCATTGCAGTACTTAAACCAACACAGTGTTAACATTTTATGCCACCATTTATTAACTACTTCTACACTTAAATTCATAAAAATTCTGTAAAGGAGTCTCTTGTGTTTCTTTTAACTATTATGTCATATAGACAGTGTACAGTGAAGTATAATAAACTATCAGATGTTTCTTATGTAACTCCACTTTATATAAATCCTTATAATAACTTCTTTTAATAGGATTTAATCTAAAATCATAAGTGATTTCTAAGAAAAGAAAAAAGAAAATATTCATTATGTCTGTTTCTGGATACTCTTGGATCATGTAAATACTACCCATATATACATCTATTCCAAGGAAAATAGACTTAGTTTTCAACAAAAAAGAAAGAAAAGAGAAAATATTTCCATAACTCACACATATTCACCTCTATCCTCTGGCTGTCTCTGTTGTCTACCTCTCTGCCAGATGCCAAACGTAAAGCTTTATTTTCTATCACTGAATCCAGCACATATCCTATATTTTTTCTAAATTTTGTTTCAACTATAATCATCTTAAACTTTTGTACTTTCATCAAAGATTTCATGTTATACTCACTGTTAGCCTTATTTGTTTCACCTGTACATATTAACACAGTAATTAATAATACACCTTCCAAACCTGACTAAAAATTATCAGCCCTCTCCTCCAATCAGTGGTAGAAAACCATACCCTAAAAAGTACTCCCTATAACAGTGAGTTTGTTCAAAAATGTTAATGCCCTAGGACTTTTTTTTTCATATATGGGAGCAATAAACATACTTTCATAATGTAATACTTCTCCAAACTATCCTTCATCTAACCCAAAATCTCCAGCAAATCCTGACATAAACTTTCTCTTAAGAAATCAAAGTATCATACAATACTGTTTTTTTTTTTATTTTTTTTTTTTGGTGAAATTGGCTAAATCTTTGCCTTTCTACCCCATAGAACAAACCACTGACTTTTATTCCAAAGCAATAATTTGCTTAGCCAAATTCAATACACCCTACACAGTCCTTTTCTACAGTGTGTGCGTTGTGCTGCAATGCGCGCACAGTAGCACAAAGGTTTAGATTCAGTAAGCACTATGTAGAGGCATGCACTGCCTTTAAGATGAAATATTTTAATACTTTGCATGTAGTATGGTTTTGAAATTATTAATGCCAATATGAACAAGCATTACTTGACACCTAGAGGAGTTGGTAGGATGTAACTTCAGAAGCATCTATAGCCGTCACCTGGCTGTAAAGAGTTAAAGGCATTTAGCCTTATAAATGTATGCACCAACTAACCTAAACACATCCATGTAGCTGCATGGTCTGAAAAACTGACAAACTACAGCCCTGTTAGTAAACAAAAGTATACAACTACTAACAAAATAATAAATCCTACTTTTCACATTTCCTTTAAAATAAGTCTCATCCTCACTCACTGGATCTTTTAACTATGCTGTCATAAAACCTCCGTTCGTAGCTGTATTTCTCCTCAACTTTTCCTCAGTAACTACCTCCTAATTTTGCCTTATGAGACTATTAAAGTTTCCATCCCAGAATACTTCTAAAACTACCATTCCATGCAATCTTAGAGTAACAGAAAAATGTTTCGTGTCCTTCTCATGAACTGATGAATAAATGCCACATATCCTGACACAAAAGTCTTTTTGCCCTTAAAGTGTTCTACTAGGGACTATTAATGTAAGATCATCAACTTGAAAAAAGCCTTCTACAATTAAAAACACTATCCCTGGATATGTGCCTGCTCCAAAGGTTTAAAATCAAAAGCTTTTACAGTAACGTGGCTACCGTACATGAGATATGTTACTTGCAATATGTCTAACGCTGTTCCTTTAACTGTTGCATAACAGCTCCACTTCAGTTCAAGTCCTTCATATTGTTTGCATTCAAATTAAGTTCTACTAAACTAACAGAGGCAATTAGGGGGATCCACAAATTGTTTCTTTTTATCTCTCCCTAATTTTTAATTTATTGACTTGAACAGTTATGAAGCATTTTTATTCTTTGCCACTCATGTCTGTACTTTGACTCTCACCTCCTATTTCCATGGCCTACTTTTTGTTATGGGAATCCTCATCCCCTGAATCACCCTTTCTCTGAGAAGAGCAAGTGTCTCTTCCTGTTTTCTCTTCCTTCTAGCATCTCCCATGTGTACCACATTGACTTCCCCAATACTAGCATCCCCTTCCCTTCCCCTACATTAGTACAAAGCTTCGAATCAGGTCACAAACAGCTTAGTCCTCCATTAAATGGCATGAGCCATAAGCAGTCTGTTCAATAGTGAAATGCACTACCACAGTTTTATCTCATAAGACATTGTTTTAATCTTCCAGCTTCAAATATGCATCACACCATTGCTTAAAGCAATCAAGACTTAAATATATCCTTGTCCTATAAATGTAACATATTTTTGACTGGACTCCCTGTCTAATAATACCATGAAATACTCAACAATAAATTACATTAGGTAAATATATCAATACCCCACTGGTGACAGGTAAGTCCAAACTTCCTTCCTGATCCCCAGCCAAATACATGGAGCATCAAACACATTAAAATAATCCCATATTTCCAAACACATCTTTAAAACTAACAGAATTATTGCAAAAGGAAAGTGTTATCTTTCGTCTTTCAACAAAACTGACTGGAGCTTTGTAGAGAAACATAAAGAGAATCATATTGTTTAAAAAATGTCAGAGTAGTGGTTAAAGCACATTCTGACTCAAGATTAAAGTGATAATAGACTTGTCACCTCAGTCCCATACCTTTTAACTTCTTAACATATGAAGTCTGAAAAAAGCCAAAATACTGGGGGAAGACAAAGGCCCAAAATCCAGAACAAATTTTAAACAGTACTCTAATAAGCACAGAACATTACTTGAATGACACATTTTGCATTAGCAAGCATTTTATGAAGGATATGAAGTCGTAAACTCAAACACCTGTCATTTAGTGACTTCACTTCTGAATGATTTGCTGAACACCACAAATTTTATGTAGAACAGGCCAAAAATGTGAGGCAAAACTCTGAACATTCTGTGAATTTCTAGACAGTTGAGAGGAAAGCACTTGATGGTGTGAGTGATCTAATATTATACAAAGAAATAGGAAACAGGCAGGAACAAAAGCAAAAAAAAGCTTACAGTCCCAAGAAACACAGAACCTAAAAGAAATGCACCAGTTCCACAAGCCATATGACTCAACTTCAAAAATTGCACATGGTAGTAAAATAAATTAAGAACTTTATTAGAGTTAAGCACTTTCATCCAAAATATCAGGACTTCATTTCTTATTTCACTATCTAGTGGAATTCTTGAGAGCTGTGTTGTGTGGCTTTTGGTATGGGTAGATTTCATTTTGGTTCATTTTCATTTTGGTTATCATAAAAAGAAGTGCCAGAAAGCATGTGAATATTGTGTCCACATCACAAAACTTGTCTATGTACAAAATATAATTTTAGAAACCACATTGCATCCTGCTTGAACCCAGCCACTGGGGATGCACAAACCAGTGCATTTCTTTGTGCTGGTCCCAAGCCCGGATAAATGGGGAGGGTTGCGTCAGGAAGAGCATCCGGCATAAAACTTCGCCAAATCATTTCATGCAGTCACCAGTAAATATTTCCATACCGGATCGGTCGAGGCCCGGGTTAACAACGACCGCCACCAGTACTGTTAGCCAACAGGGTGCTGGCGGAAATTGGGCTACTGCTGGCTGAAGGAGGAAAAGAGGTGGAAGGCATGGCCAAAGGCAGGAAGAGAGGAGAAAGGCTAGGACTGTGGTAGTGAGGGTCAGAACTTTGAATGTTGGCAGTATGACTGGTATAGGGAGAGAGCTAGCTGATATGATGGACAGAAGGAAGGTTGGTATATTGTGTGTGCAAGAGACCAGATGGAAGGGGAGTAAGGCTAGGTGTATCGGAGGTGGGTTCAAATTGTTTTATCATGGTGTGGATGGGAGGAGAAATGGCATAGGAGTTATTTTGAAGAAACAGTATGCGAAGAGTGTTTTGGAGGTGAAAAGAGTGTCGGATAGAGTGATGTTTACGAAGCTGGAAATTGATGGTGTAATGATGAATGTTGTTAGTGCATATGCTCCACAAGTTGGGTGTGCAATGGATGAGAAAGAAAAATTTTGGAGTGAATTGGATGAAGTGGTGATGACTGTACCCAAGGGTGAGAGAGTGGTGATTGGAGCAGATTTCAATGGGCATGTTGGTGAAAGGAACAGAGGGGATGAGGAAGTGATGGGTAGGTATGGTGTTAAACAAAGGAATGCAGAAGGTCAGGTGGTAGTGGATTTTGCGAAAAGGATGGACATGGCTGTGGTGAATATGTATTTTAACAAGAGGGAGGAGCATAGGGTGACATACAAGAGTGGAGGAAGATGCACACAGGTGGATTATAACTTATGTAAGAGGGCCAGTTTGAAGGAGATTGGAGACTGTAAAGTGGTGACCGGAGAAAGTGTAGTTAGGCAGCATAGGATGGTGGTTTGTAGGATGACATTGGTGATCAAGAAGAGGAGGAGTGTGAGGGCAGCACCAAGGATCAAATGGTGGAAATTGAAAAAGGGTAATTGTGAGGTGGAGTTCAGGGATGAATTAAGACAGGCACTGGGTGGCAGTGAAGAGTTACCAAATAGCTGGGTAACTACAGCAGAGCTAGTAAGGGAGAGGGCTAGAAAGGTGCTTGGTATCACATCGGGACAGAGGAAGGATGAAAAGGAGACATGGTGGTGGAATGAGGAAGTACAGAAGAGTATACAGGCAAAGAGGTTGGCAAATAAGAAGTGGGATTGTCAGAGAGGTGAAGAAAGTAGACAGGAGTATAAGGAGATGAGGTGCATTGCAAAGAGAGAGGTGGCGAAGGCTAAGGATAAGGCATATGAAGAGTTGTATGAAAGGTTGGACACTAAGGAGGGAGAAAAGGCTAGGCAACTGGCTAGACAGAGGGACTGAGCTAGGAAAGATGTGCAGCAGGTAAAGGTGATAAAGGATAATGAGGGAAACATACTCACAAGTGAGGAGAGTGTGTTGAGAAGGAAAGAGTACTTTGAGGGGTTGATGAATGAAGAGAATGAGAGGGAGAGAAGGTTGGATGATGTAGGGATTGTGAATCATGAAGTACAATGGATTAACAAGGAGGAAGTAAGGATAGCTATGAAGAGAATGAAGAATGGAAAGGCTGTTGGTCCAGATGACATACCTGTGGAAGCATGGAGGTGTTTAGGTGAAATGGCAGTGGAGTTTTTAACCAGATTGTTTAATGAAATCTTAGAAAGTGAGAGGATGCCTGAGGAATGGAGAAAAAGTGTTTTGGTACCGATTTATAAGAATAAGGGTGATGTGCAGAGCTGTAGTAACTACAGAGGGATTAAATTGATCAGTCACAGTATGAAGTTATGGGAAAGAGTAGTGGAAGCTAGGTTAAGAAGGGACGTGATGATTAGTGAACAGCAGTATGGTTTCATGCTGGGAAAGAGCACTACAGATGCGATGTTTGTTCTGAGAGTGTTGATGGAGAAGTACAGAGAATGTCAGAAGGAGTTGCATTGTGTTTTTGTAGACTTAGAGAAAGCATATGACAGGGTGCCTAGAGAGGAGTTGTGGTATTGTATGAGGAAGTCAGGAGTGTCAGAGAAGTATGTAAGAGTGGTACAGGTATGTATGAGGGTAGTGTGACAGCAGTGAGGTCTGCTGTGGGAGTGACGGATGCGTTTAAGGTGGAGGTGGGGTCACATCAAGGATCAGCTCTGAGCCCTTTCTTATTTGCAATGGTGATGGACAGGTTGACAGACGAGATCAGACAGGAGTCCCCGTGGACTATGATGTTTGCAGATGACATTGTGATCTGTTGTGAGAGTAGGGAAGAGGTGGAGGAGACCCTGGAGAGATGGAGATATGTTCTAGAGAGAAGAGGAATGAAGGTCAGCAGGACTAAGACAGAATATATGTCTGTGAATGAGAGGGAGGATAGAGGAATGGTGAGGATGCAAGGAGTAGAGGTGGCAAAGGTGGATGAGTTTAAATACTTGGGGTCAATAGTTCAGAGTAACGGTGAGTGTGGAAGAGAGGTGAAGAAGAGAGTACAGGCAGGATGGAGTGGGTGGAGAAGAGTGTCAGGAGTGATTTGTGACAGACGAGTACCTGTAAGAGTGAAAGGGAAGGTCTACAAGAGGGTAGTGAGACCAGCTATGTTATATGGGTTGGAGACAGTGGCATTGACAAAAAGGCAGGAGTTTGAGCTGGATGTGGCAGAGTTATAGATGTTAATATTTGCACTGGGTGTGACGAGGGTGGACAGGAATAGGAATAAGTATAGTAGAGGGTCAGCCCAGGTTGGAAGGTTTGGAGACAAATCCAGAGAGGCAAGATTACGTTGATCTGGACATGTGCTGAGGAGGGATGCTGAGTATATTGGGAAAAAGATGCTAAGGATGAAGTTACCTGGTAACAGGAAAAGAGGAAGGCCTAAGATAAGGTTTATGGATGTGGAAAGAGAGGACATGCAGGTGGTTGGTGTGACAGAGCAAGATGCAGAGGACAGGAAGAAATGGAATCAGGTGATCCACTGTGGTGACCCCTAACGGGAACAGCCGAAAGAAGATGATGATGATGATTACATCCTGCTTGAACAGCTTCAGTGAGTTTTTATTCCTTTTTGAACATTTTTTCAGATTTTCAGATTCATAAACTTATTATAAATTAGCCTGCCAACAAGTAGCACTCCCAGTTTCCAGAGGCAGAGCAGAATACCGCTGCTTTGCATCTCTCAATATGAATCAGTCCAAAGCAGTGTTCTAACAACTATTTTCTTCATAAGAAGCATAGATCATAGCTTCTCTCCTGGAAACCATAACACTTACAGCATCTGCCTCCAACTCTGTGTCAATTCCCCTGCATGATTTCTGGGCACAGACCTTCTGAATGATCAGCTTGTAAGTTAGGTACTGCAGCCAAATGTCCAATGTTACATCTGACAACCTTTCACTCTTACAGAGGTAAGTGTAAAAAAGAAAAGGAAAGGAAATGCATAATGCAAAGGAGCTAAATACTTCAAATTTACCCAGTTTCTGGTAAGTGACAACATAGGAATAATGGCAACTTTTGAGTGCTTTCAGTAAATAAATAATACATAGAAGAATATGCATCCTAAATTGGTGCAAAGTGTGATGTTGATGTAATGATATTGGAAGATAGAAGATTTTTGACACAAGAAGAGAGACTGCAAACAAAGAAACCTTGGGGAGAGGATACAATATGGAACTTAGGAAAGAAACTATGTTCAGGCATAGTTGTACTTTGTAGAAAGTCAGTGAAAATATTGAACATAACATTGGAAATAATGGGAAGGTTAACTATCGTAGACCTCAGCTGGCACAATCATGTATAAATAATTATAACATTGTATGCCTATGTTATAAATAAGGAAAGGGAACATTTATTTCATAAAATCTTGGATTATGCTGTGATTAATATGAATGTAATACTAATGGAAGATTGGAATTGTGATCATAGGTTCATAGGTTCATAGGTAGATACTAGGCTATCTGCCCTAGGGCATTTATAAGCCTAGCCAGAGTGTATTTGGCTTCCGCCTCCCTATTAGATTAGCCTACTGTGCCTCTGTAAAGTAGGTCACAGACGGTACCCTTTTAAGATTAGTTTCCTGTGCCTCTGTCTAGCAGGGACACAGAAGAGATCCCAGGGGTGAATTTGCAATTTCCCATCCACGTGTCCAGATTTCGCTTGAAGAGGGTCAGCGAGGGGCTATGTCTAACATGAATTGGGATTCTATTCCAGAGTGAGGGGAGCCTCTAGGAAATGAATCTGTCCCTTCAGCATGTCCTATTTATTTTTGTGCTGAGGTTTAGGTCCCTGGAGCATGTAGCTCTAAGGGACTTGGATTTTTTGAGGTGGAGCATGTCCATTAATTCTGGGTTTGACATGGCTTTGTATGTCAGGCATAGATTGCCTCTGAGTAGGCGGTAAGCAACTGAGCAGAGCTGGAGTTTCTTTAGTCGAGCTGCACAGGACATCTGTTTGTAGCCCATGATCCTCTTGGTGAGGTACTTTTGGGGTCTCTCCAGTTGCTGCAGGAGTCGGGTAAGGTACATCCCAAAAGGGGCATTGTATTCAATTATGGGCCTGATGAGTGATGAGTAGAGGAGCACAATGACCTCTCTTGATCTAGATGTGAACCCTTTTGTGATAAGGTGGCTATATAGAAGGTCTTTCTAACCACTTTGGCAACGTGATTATCAAAGGAGAGATTACTATCTACGTTGGTCCCCAAATCTCTAATTACTTCTTCCGTACTTAATGGATTACCACCTATGTGGCAATTTGTGGGCACCTTGTTTTTCCCAAGGGGGATGACTATGCACTTTTTCACATTTAGCTTGAGGCCGTGGCTCTGGCACCAAGCATCCATCTCTGTGAGACCCTTTTGGAGGATGCTTGTGTCAGCTGGAGATTCGATTATGGCCCCCAGTTTGCAGTCATCTGCAAACTTTGTCAACCATAATCCCCCCGTGTTAGCCTGAACCTCAGAGAAGTATATACCGAAGAAGAGATGTCCCAGAACTGAGCCCTGTGGGATGCCACTTGTAACTGGTTTGGATTCGGACATGGCACCTGTGATTCTGACCATGTAGGTTCTATGTCTGAGCCAGTTTGCAACCCATCTTGTGATATAGGGGTTGATATTTAAGCTAGTAAGCTTATTTATGATGCCCGAGTGGGGTATTGTGTCGAAGGCTTTTGCGAGGTCCAGGTAGGCTGTGTGGACTACCTTGACCTCATCTATGGCTTTGGTAACTGTTTCAAAGAAATCAACTAGGTTTAAGAGGCAAGATCTGCCCTTAACAAAGCCGAATTGGGTAGGGTCCAGTGTCTGGAGGTTCCCAATGTCTTTGTTTATGAGTTCCATGATAATACACTCCATAGCTTTACAGACCAGACTAGTCAGGCTTATGGGGCAATAGTTTCCGGGGTCCATTGTGGCACCACCTTTATGTAGTGGGACCACTGTAGCTGTACGCCATTCTTTGGGTACATATCCTGTAGTAAGGCTAAGTTTGCTCAGTGACTTAATGTGAGGGTACAGTTCTTCTTGGAGCTCATGTAAGACACAGCTTGGGACATCGTCAGGTCCCATAGATGCTGTGTTTTTTGCTTTGGAGAGGGCAGCTTTCACCTGTGCATCTGTGATGTGATGTGATGTCAGGGAGGTTACATTCAGTTGGGATAGGCATTTGCTCCTTTGGGGGGGAAAGGGGGGAGAAGTTTGCGCTGAATCTGTCTGCCAGGATGTTAGCTATGTCTGTAGGTTCGGTATATTTTGTATCATTATGCAACAATTCAGAGCATATCTGGGAGTTTCTGCCCATGTTCCTGACATAACTAAAGAAGGCCTTGTGATTATCTTTAGTGTCTAGGGCAATTTTTCTTTCGAAACTGGCCTTTGATGATTTTATGAGGGATCGAAGTTTCTTGCTAATACTGATCAGAGATGCCTTCCCTTTTTGGGATTTTGCTCTGTCATGTAGTAACTTCCTACTTCTGTTGTATAGGTTATTTATGGCCGGGATCCACCAGACCGGTCTCCTGTTTTTGGAGGAGCGAGTTTTGGTTTTATTTGGGATAGCATGATCCATGCATTCCTGCAGGTGCTCATAGAATGCATTTGTAAAGGATTCTGCGGATTGGGCTGTATTATCCTCTGGCCCAGGGGCTTTGAAGTATTCCACCTCAGTCTTGAGAAGTGCAAAGTTGGCTTTTGAGAAATTCTTTACAGTGATTTCCTTGGCTGGGGGTGGGGATGGGATATGGATGTCCAGGGAAATTTGTTTATGATCTGATCTTACCAATGAGTGGTTTACCTCTGGTGTGGAACATAGAGTCCCCATGTTGGTGATGACCAGGTCCAATATGTTGTTCCCTGTTGTGGGAGTGGTGACCAGTTGTTCCATTGCGTTAGAGTTTATAAATTCAAGGAACCATTGGGCGAGGGTGTTTGGGCTTGAGTAGTTTTCCCAGTCAATGTTTGGGTAGTTGACGTCACCCAATAACATAGTGTTTGGAGAGACCTTCATATTCTCCAGTGTTCTCAGGAATGCCAAGTGGGGTTCCTGTAATAAGGGGGTGTTCTGTAGCAGGCTACAAACTGAAAGGCAGTTTTGCCCACTGTTAGTTGCACATGGATGGTTTCCGATGCTTCGTGCAGTGCCACTAACCTGGAGGTGTATGTATCTTTGATGAATATAGATACTCCCCCTCCTTTTGTGCTTCGGTCCATGTTTTGGGGCCGAAACGCATGGTATGAGTTATAACCTGGCAGTGCTGGGGTGCTCTCAGGAGCCTTGAACCAGGTTTCTGTTACTGCACAGACATCGATTTTCTCCATACTGAGGAGAGCCTCGAGTGCGTGCATCTTGAGGTTTAGACTTCTGGCATTCAGTAGCATTACCTTTAGTTTTTTTTATCCTTGGGTTGTCTATGGAGGTGGATTTGTCTTTTGAGCCTTGCCTAAAAAAGGCACTATGGGGGTGGCAAGAGCCTTGGCCAGTATACAAAAGCCTAAGGGTGACAGGTGCAAGCTGTCCCTAGCGAAGGTACGTGGCTTGTCGAGCATGTCATCACAGGCTGACAGACAATGGATCCCCTTTGAATGACACCAATGCTTTAGCCAATTGTTGAAACTGATCATTTTGTCTTTATACTGTGGCATCATTCTTAGTGAGGGCAAGATGCTACTCAAGGTCAGGGTCATACCAGCCTGGGCTACATGGTCAGAGAGCTCCTTTGTGTCTCTTTTCATGTAGTCCAGGGAGGTATGTCTCAGGTCATTCACACCAGCATGGACAATGACAGAGTCATACTTGTACTTGCTTTGGAGTGACCTGAGTGCTTGCATTATGTGGCGGATCCTAGCACCTGACAGGCAGCTTACAGTGACCTTCTCCTTGTTCAGTCTGGTGAGTGGGATGTCAGTGTGCTGGACAATAGAGTCCCCTATAACAAGTGTATTTGTTGTGTTGTTTGGCCTTAAGGGCTGTGACTGTGAGGCACACTGATTTTGTGAGATATGTGATTTGTGGGTATTGTTGAGGGGTGGCTGTTGCTTTGATATCTGCTTAGGAGGTCTTTGCTGTTTTGGCAGATTTTCATTTAGAGCCTCTGAGTATGTTTTTGTGTGTTTATGTGTTGGGTATGAAGATGCAATAGGTCTGTGTGAGACTGGATTTGTGGTGTGGGTGGTTACCTTTTCCTCCTGACTGACTGTGCCAGTCTTGGGTTGAGAGAGCTCTGCCTCCAGTTTGGCTGTGTAACTGCATCTCTCATATGTATTAGAGTTTGTTGGAAGGAGGAGAGGGTTGTCTGTGTACATAAGGCAATTGTAACATTGCCTCAAAATTCCCAGATTGACCAGCTGGACTGGAGAGTAATCTTGAAACTGACCCTTGGACATACCAGATTAGTACAGGGAACTGTTTTTTTACTGATCAGATTAGGGAAGGGAACTGATTTTTCACTTGATCAGGAAAGGAGGAAGAGAGGAAAAAGTAAGAAGAGAGGAAATGATGGTAAGAAACAGTTTTGAAGTTATAAAATGTGGCAGTTTAAAGATTTGGAATAATAATTTCTAGACATGTATTTGTGGTATATATAAGATAGAAACAGATTATTTTATTATATCACAATGTTTAACTATAGCTAACGGAAAGACAGTTGTAGCAGTCTTTTCAGAGCACTCAGCCATAGGGATAAAAATTCAACAAAATAAGGAGTATATCAGATTGGAAAAAGGAATAAAAAATAAATAAGAAATTATGGGATGAACATAGAAAAAAAATATGTATGTGTTTATGGAAGGATACATTTCTACTACAGTGTGTTATAAAAACTGGTCTTAGCGGTGGCTAGCTTTGAAAGAAAAATATAAAAACATTTTTTTTAGAATGGCTGTTAGATGTCAGAAAAGCAGAAAAAATAAATGATAAAATAATGTATATGGATGCTTTAAAGTTTGGAAAGGATCAATAGAAAATATTATGGGCCAAAATGGAGAATTTATGAAAATAATCAAGAGAAAATTAAAGAATTATTATTTACAAGGTATGAAAGAAGAGGTAGCAATTTGTCTGAGTAGCATAGTTAAAGAGAATACAACTATACTGAGAGAAATGAAAGATAATAGTGGATAGGTAAAAAGAGCTCAGGAATAAATTATGAATATCATAATAAATTATGCAAAGAAAATGTTTCAAAATAGAAAGGCAGTACAAAAAAGAAAGACGTTAAAAATTGTCAGAACAAGAAAATATGGAATTGGAAAATGAGATTTCCTTATGTGAATTAGATAAGCTACTTAGACAAGTTAATTTACAGTCAGTTTCATGATCAGTTGGGAATAGGATACCAATTGTATAAGAATTGTACAGATTGACAGAATCAGTACTTCTTAAAAGTTATGAATCAGTGGTTAAATTAAGTTTATATGTATAACGTTTTATATAGTGGCATACTTAAATTGTATACAAAAGGAAGATAAAAATAAAGTTAAAAACTGGAGAGCTGTAGTATTGAACCATACAGATTATAGGATTTTTATGAAAATAATTCAGAAGAGAATAGAAAGTGAAATGAAGTATTATGGACTAACCATATATGATTTAAAGGGAAAAGGATGTCAGGAATTCTTATTCATAGTAAGGGAACTTGTAGATCATATTCTAAACAGGACTGATGAGAGCAAGATCATGATAGAAGATTTAAATCAGGCTTTTGATATAGTGCAATATGAACTTTTGTGGACAATTATGGAAGAGTATAAGATTAGTAAGAAAATTAAGAATGTATGTTGTTCTGCATATAATACAAATAGAATAAGAAATTTAGTGAATGAATGGTTAAGCAAATGGATAGATATAAAGAATGACATATGTCAGGGTGTCCTATGAGTAGTATATTATTTGCATTAGTTATGAATGTGTTAGTCAGAGATGTACATTTGCACATGAGAGGTACTACCTATATTACCAATGAAGGGATAGAAATTCCAGTTATGTTTACTTATCCAGATGATATTATACTGATTACAAGAAACAAAGTCTGGAGGAAAAAAGTTATATGTTATATATATATATCTATGTTTAAATATAATAGGCATGACTTCAAATAAAGAAAAAAGTAAAGGATTGGGTGATATAGTAAAGATAAGAGGAGTTTCTTTATCAATGAAAGAAATTTAATGTTAGGAATAAGATTTTGGGTAAAAATGTAAGTGAGGAACAATGGAATAGGATACTAGATGAAATAAAGGCACTTTGTTGTTTTTGGAAAACATACAAGCTATTGTTTAATAAAAAGCTTTATTTTGTTAATTCAGTTATACTGTGAAAGAATCACATGTTTAGCTAGTGTCTATATGTTGCCCATAATCTATAAAAAAGAAATACTACAAGCATTTTTTTCTTTTATATGGCATCCAAGATTGAATCCAGTGAAAAGGGGAATCTTATACATGGACAAGGAAGGAGGTTTAGGATTAATAAACCCAATTGTTTATGCTGCTTCTTTGAATTTGTATGACGTTTTATTTTGGATAAATGATAAAAATTAAAAGTTAGCAATAAATGATAAAATAATGTATATGGATGCTTTAAAGTTTGGAAAGGATCAATAGAAAATATTATGGGCCAAAATGGAGAATTTATGAAAATAATCAAGAGAAAATTAAAGAATTATTATTTACAAGGTATGAAAGAAGAGGTAGCAATTTGTCTGAGTAGCATAGTTAAAGAGAATACAACTATACTGAGAGAAATGAAAGATAATAGTGGATAGGTAAAAAGAGCTCAGGAATAAATTATGAATATCATAATAAATTATGCAAAGAAAATGTTTCAAAATAGAAAGGCAGTACAAAAAAGAAAGACGTTAAAAATTGTCAGAACAAGAAAATATGGAATTGGAAAATGAGATTTCCTTATGTGAATTAGATAAGCTACTTAGACAAGTTAATTTACAGTCAGTTTCATGATCAGTTGGGAATAGGATACCAATTGTATAAGAATTGTACAGATTGACAGAATCAGTACTTCTTAAAAGTTATGAATCAGTGGTTAAATTAAGTTTATATGTATAACGTTTTATATAGTGGCATACTTAAATTGTATACAAAAGGAAGATAAAAATAAAGTTAAAAACTGGAGAGCTGTAGTATTGAACCATACAGATTATAGGATTTTTATGAAAATAATTCAGAAGAGAATAGAAAGTGAAATGAAGTATTATGGACTAACCATATATGGTTTAAAGGGAAAAGGATGTCAGGAATTCTTATTCATAGTAAGGGAACTTGTAGATCATATTCTAAACAGGACTGATGAGAGCAAGATCATGATAGAAGATTTAAATCAGGCTTTTGATATAGTGCAATATGAACTTTTGTGGACAATTATGGAAGAGTATAAGATTAGTAAGAAAATTAAGAATGTATGTTGTTCTGCATATAATACAAATAGAATAAGAAATTTAGTGAATGAATGGTTAAGCAAATGGATAGATATAAAGAATGACATATGTCAGGGGTGTCCTATGAGTAGTATATTATTTGCATTAGTTATGAATGTGTTAGTCAGAGATGTACATTTGCACATGAGAGGTACTACCTATATTACCAATGAAGGGATAGAAATTCCAGTTATGTTTACTTATCCAGATGATATTATACTGATTACAAGAAACAAAGTCTGGAGGAAAAAAGTTATATGTTATATATATATATCTATGTTTAAATATAATAGGCATGACTTCAAATAAAGAAAAAAGTAAAGGATTGGGTGATATAGTAAAGATAAGAGGAGTTTCTTTATCAATGAAAGAAATTTAATGTTAGGAATAAGATTTTGGGTAAAAATGTAAGTGAGGAACAATGGAATAGGATACTAGATGAAATAAAGGCACTTTGTTGTTTTTGGAAAACATACAAGCTATTGTTTAATAAAAAGCTTTATTTTGTTAATTCAGTTATACTGTGAAAGAATCACATGTTTAGCTAGTGTCTATATGTTGCCCATAATCTATAAAAAAGAAATACTACAAGCATTTTTTTCTTTTATATGGCATCCAAGATTGAATCCAGTGAAAAGGGGAATCTTATACATGGACAAGGAAGGAGGTTTAGGATTAATAAACCCAATTGTTTATGCTGCTTCTTTGAATTTGTATGACGTTTTATTTTGGATAAATGATAAAAATTAAAAGTTAGCAATAAATTTACTTAAGTACAAATATAAGCGGTATTGGGATATGTTAAAACATTCAAAAGAAGAAAACCATGTTTAAATGAACAACTTGTCATCTAGGAATGGTTTGGAGAAAATTAGTCAAGTCTCTGTGGCTAAATACACTAAAGCCTTTCCTTTGCCCATTTCTACAGACTTGTTGATCATTAGAAAAAAGCATTCAGAGTAACTGGAAGATCGCTTTAGGAAAGCTGGAAATGGCTGCAGTTTTAGGCAATGAACCATCTTTCACCTATAGGAGATCCCTAAATATCAAGAACATGCTTGAAAAAATTAAGCGTCCTTGTTCCGGGGGTACTACCACTTTTGGGACATTCAAATGTAGAGGATGTAAATATTGTAGACATGTAAGCAATCATTTGAGCAATATTGAAAAAGGCATCCATAAACCATTAGTGCCAACGTTAGATATGACTGTAATTGTTGCAGTATTGTCTACCTGGCAAACTGTGAAACTTGTAACAGTTTTTATATTGTGAAGACCATTAGGAAACTTTCCAAATGAATATATGAACACACACTGGCTATAAGAAAAAATGAAAATAACAATGCATTAGGTAGACATTCCTTGCTGTACACCAATTTTAGTAAATTCAACTTTTTTTTGTTTACCGGAAAAGTCTGACTTGGAACAAAGCTAATTTTCAGTGGAAGCCCATGGAGAAATGCTCCAGATGCATGTCTTTGTAACATGGGAGGAAACCTGAGCACCCTGAGGGGACCCACACAAATGCAGGGAGGACATGCCGAATCTACATAGAAGGCACCACAACTGAGAATTGAACCAGAGAACCTCTTGCTGTGAGGCAATAACGCATCCGCTGCACCACTGCACCATCCTCTAACTTCTTTGTTTTAGATCAAGAAAACACAGAAGAATTTACTGGAAACATCAATGTCTTGCTAAAATGCAAAGAGGCTGAATGGCAGATTAGACTTGCAGCCAACAGACGACAAGGACTCAACTAACATATTAACCTTAAGTGCTTTCTTTTGCCACAAATGTTTAACTTTACAATTTATTTTACACTTTATCACTTTCACTTAATTATTCCAAGTTGATTTATCTATTTTATTACCAGACTACATGGCCAAGATAACAATTATTCGCTGGATTTTATTATATTCATTTAATTTTAACATTTGATTTACCAGTTTATGTGTCTTTAAGTATATGTGTCAATTAGATACATTGTTTCTTTTGATTCATCAGATCAATCACATGGTTTTTGGTTGATCTTTTAAATGGATGAAAGCATATTTTAATTGATTTTCTGATAAAGTTCTATTTAAAATAGTAAAAGATGAAAGCGCTAAGTTATTGTACTTGTGTCTCCTTGGCAGCCATTCTAGTTGTCGTCGTTGTAGTTCACCATGTTTAAATGAAGTAATGAAATGTTATCAAGAAAAAAATATTTTATAGGAAATAAAAATTGAAGAAGTAGAAAATGAGAGGAAAGTGTGGTATAAAAATACCATGATACAATATTATTATATTAATCCTTGGGCTGAGCTAACAAATGAAAAAGTTAAAGCTATAAAAGTATGAAAAGCACGGTGTAGAAAGCAAGTAGAATGTCAAGATTTTTTATGGAGATTAGTGATTAATAAATCACCAGTAAAGGGAAATATGCCATATTAAGAAATAGTGAAAGAGTTTGTATTTATTGTGGTAAAGAAGAAACTACAGAACTTGCATTCTAACAATGTATAAGGGTTGCAAAATCGTGGGAAAAATTGTATAAAGAAAAATTCTTTGAAAATATAAAGGAGGTAAGTGAAATAAATATGAGTATGGTTATTCGTGGATATTATAGTCATAAAAATAAGGAATATGTTAGCAAAATAGATAAAATATGATTTTGTGCTGTGTGGACCATTTGGAATGAAGGGTAAAATGAAATCATGTTTAATGGTAAATGGAGACTAGCAGTAATTTTACGAAAAATTAGATGATGGCTGTGGAAAAAGCAGTGGAGTTAAAATAAGAATGAAGGTTTAACATAATAACGAAGAGCAAGATATCTATGATTATATGACAATAATGGAAAGGAATGAAAATTTGTACACTGTATAAAGTTTTAAATATGTATAAAAATGTAAATTCTTTTTGATAGGTGCCATGGAATCTTTTACATTCACCTTAGCTACCACCAACTCAAGCAGATGGGGGACTCACTTTAACATCTCATCCAAGAACAACATACTCAAAAGTACACCCCCCATGCTACACTGCTGTGTCAGCAATCCATCTACCTAGTGGGGGAATAGAACCGACAGACTTCTGTACCAGAGGTGAGTGTGCTAGCTGTCACACTGGTAACACTGATGGAATTTTAGGAATTATACCAGACTTGCATATCTTGAGAAGGTTGGCATAGTGGTACAGGGTTAATATTGTTTATTCACAGTGCCTGATTCTTCAGTTTGGGTCTCATGTATGTGGGAGGGGGACATCTATGGGAAGTCTGCATGTTTTTCCCTGTGTCTATGTGCAGTTTTACTAGCTACTCCACTTTTCTCCCACACCCCAAAAACATGCCATAGGTGAGTTGATTATCCTCCAAAGTGGACATAGGTATGCTGTACATATGTGTTAGTGATCACATAACCTGGCGTAGATGGTGTCCAGTGTAGGATTAGGTTTTCTGCCTTGTCACTACAGAATGTTGAAATAGATTCTTTCACTTCCATGACCCAGGACTGGATGAAGTGGGCAATGAATGAATGAATGAATGAATGAATGAATTAAGTTAATTTATGTGTTATGAAAGCAATAGGGATTTTCACCTTTTTTCACAGATTTATGTAATAAGCATCCTACCATTTCAGGATGCACTCATCCATGTGAAGGCCAGGATTATTATACTCAGCATGATAACAAATGTAGATATGTGAAATGTCTTCTGTTAGTTTGAACCAATACTTTTTTTTTTCTTGTGAATTGTTGAAATGAGGTTGTAGCTTTTTAAAACTGCCTGAGTCATACTAAAGTGGAGTCAAAAACCTTCCAGATCTTGATGTTCTCCAAATAGTGTAAAATGCAGCTCCTAAAATATACATGATTGGAGATGTTTAATTCCACAGCCTGTATACCCATAAAGATTATTGTGATATGTTGTGGTGATGTAGTAATTGGAAAAAATCCAGAATTGTATTTGTCTGTTTGTTTTGCAACTATCTCCAACAAATTTAATTGTGTGTGTTATGTCAAAAGTAAAGCAAGATAAGTACACAGGGATAGAGCCTTGACTGTGACCCAGCAGACCTTGGCTTGATTAGCAGGCTTGGCTATTGCAGAATGTTGTTGAAGGCAAGGACTGAGTGGGTATTGAAATCCCTCCTTCTTTTGTACAGGGTTTTGTGTTATTTCACAGCCAGGCACTTTCTAGAGGACTGTTAAGGGTGATACTGTAGTTATTTATGCTACTTTATATGTCCACATGCAAGTGAAGATAATAGCTGCGTGATGTTCAGTCTCAATCAAAAAGCAACTGGCTCCTTATTCCATACAACGATAATAACACCAACTCAGCACGGCTTCTGCATAAACAGGTTTATTGAATGCTAGCACAGTTAGTAAGCGCTTTCACCTCCACGGCTTTATCAAACTACAAAGTGCATAGTCAGTTAAAAACATTTAAATACAATGAAATCAAACCCTATAGGTTCATGTTAAAACAATTAAAAAGTGACATCATTAGGGGAGGGTACACCTTACCTAATTAAGCCCTTACTCAAAAATACATACTTTTATGGTCTAAAAATCCTCTTCTTCTTAAGGGCAAGTTTTTAACTGACTATGCACTTTGTAGTTTGATAAAGCCGTGGAGGTGAAAGCGCTTACTAACTGTGCTAGCATTCAATAAACCTGTTTATGCAGAAGCCGTGCTGAGTTGGTGTTATTATCGTTGTATGGAATAAGGAGCCAGTTGCTTTTTGATTAAGACTGAACATCACGCAGCTATTATCTTCACTTGCATGTGGACATATACTTTTACTTTTATTCTTGAAATTGCAGTGAAGTTAATCCACTTGGTGGTTTGTGTTAGCTGTTTTTTCTTTATTGTACCGTTTAACCACCAGAGGGAGATGGCTGTGTTAGAAGCGGGTGCTGATCTGGAGTTGCCGTATAGGCTCGAGGAGCCGGAACTGCTAGAGCGGAAGTTGTCAAGGTTCCAAGAGTGTTTGAACCCGAAGGAGAATTTGCTGCTGGCTTATGAACCAGATTCTGCTTTGAATAAATCGGATGATTTGGACATTGCTGCAGAGTTAGGGATTGACCTAAACCATTTGGAATTAGAGTTTGTGAAGCTTAAGAAGCTGCAGTTGCAGCGTCAAGTGCTTACTAACTGTGCTAGCATTCAATAAACCTGTTTATGCAGAAGCCGTGCTGAGTTGGTGTTATTATCATTGTATGGAATAAGGAGCCAGTTGCTTTTTGATTGAGACTGAACATCACGCAGCTATTATCTTCACTTGCATGTGGACATATACTTTTACTTTTATTCTTGAAATTGCAGTGAAGTTAATCCACTTGGTGGTTTGTGTTAGCTGTTTTTATTTATGCTACTTTGTTGAAGCAAAGAAGGAAATTAGAGCAGACTACTTGATATTCGAAGGTCATATTCAAAGGCTTGGGAGCAGTTGTGTGTGTGTGTGTGTGTGTGTGTGTGTGTGTGTGTGTGAGTCAAACATAAGGCGAAATTTCAAACATACATTTAAAAAAAAAATAAAAGAAATCCTGGAGGCAAGAGGGTCAAAAATAGAGTCCAATGCTGTTTTGAAACATTTTTTTGGGGGGGTGGGTGATATTATATGTGTTTTTTATATCATTTAATCAATATCAATATAGCAAATTAAAGATAATGCATTAATTTGCATAGATATATAAACAGAGACACACACATGGCACATTCTTGTTTTAAATTATGAACCATGTTACATTTTACACATACACATACAAAGACCTAATAATACATTTTAATATGGGGCAGTATTTT
>NC_056725.1:1335668384-1335752986 GCF_019279795.1 Protopterus annectens
CATGACTGCCCAAAAGAATGGATGCACTTCAGATAGGAGATGCCAGTGAAAATGCAGATGCATGTGAAATCTTTAGCAACATCATCAGAACCAGCCTTTCTCAGAGAGAACAGCCATGTGTGGCTATAGAAAACTTCAAGCATGATAATGACATTCAGCAGATACCAGAGACACACAGGTGTTGTACAAAGATGAAGGACTCATTTATTTCTTTGCACATTGTTGACTGGGTTAGTCCCACTATGTCAATGGCTAATGCCATACCATGTGATATCCAGGATGGTGAAGTATGGCCACATGTGCTAGGAGTGTCTGAAGTGGTGAGTACAGTAAAGGCCAAAGCACTAACATCTGCCCCCCCCCCTACCCGATGCAGAGTTCTGTACATGTGTGTACACTGCAGTGTGATGAGGAGATTGCACAGTAGCTTCCCCACCACCACCCCAAAAGAACTTGTACCAGACAATGACTAGGTACAGATGATACAAATATCTCTTCCCAATAGCATTACATCTATGTGAGAATCTGTACTTGTTTACTTCAGAAATGGTTCCTTAATATAAAGGGTAGGTGTAGACAAGGGCAAAGGATGGTGATGTTAACAGTCACAACCACACCAAACTTACTGGGTCTACACAAGGTGAAACCATGGTGATGGATGGGACCTTTTAAAGAACACCACAATATGCAGGAAACTCTTAAATGCATGTAGGGGATGGCTTCAGTAGGACATGCACTCTTCTGCCATTGGATGTTTTGTTATTGATTCATGAATTTGAAAAGACAATCTCCTGATATTCTTTATATTGATCTCTTCTGCAGTAGTCTAAGCTATATGGGTTATATCCTGCATAAGATATAATAGTTGGCCAGCTTCCAAAATTCAGTGCTCCTTCCTCTCACCCAAACCGTTAGTCAGCTCAAGTTGAGCTGACTAAAAATACGGGTTTGAGCACCAAGCCCTCAACAGCTTTTCTGCCGTCAAAGAGACTGCTCCTCTGTGGGCTTGAGTAACAATGGTCAGCTTGTGCTGTTCCACTTCTAAGCATATAAATTCTTTTTGTGGGAAAAGTTTACACATATTATTTTTAACGTTTAAATTTACTTTCCTGTTGAGGAAACTATGATGTAGGCTAGGAATATGTGTTTCTCTTAACTGTAATGTGACTTTGTTGTACTTTTAAACAGGAGCCCTATTTTGTGTTTGACAGTTTAAAAGTTAATTTAAATATTCTAAAACCCTTTTTTTCTGTAGAGAAACCGAGTTTAAATTACCTTTTTGGGGCTGGTAAAGTGTATCAGACTGCTTTTTATCGTGTTGTTGATGGGAAAAGTGACTTTATATGACTTTAAAAATTTTACAGGCTTGTGCCTGGGAAAGAAGCAGCATTTCTGCTTGACCATGGAACAAACTACAGGAACCATTGTCAGTCCTTCTCCCACCCACAAAAAGAAAAAGTTAATTAAACAGCTTTTTCCACCACAAAAGGATAGCAATTTGCCTCAGCCGCAGGAGGGTGACTCCGCAGTGGTTAAAGCTGTTTCCTCAGATCACTCATCTTTTTCCCCAGATCCCACTAGTGTTGCCCATACAGCCACTATGGACCAGGAGTTAGCCACATCCTCTGTGGCTGTTGGGGGTCCCTTCAGTGGGCACGGGAGAGCCACATTTGTTGGTGTTGAGAGAAACAGCAGAGAAGGTGCCCCTGCTTAGCTAGAATGTTGTGCCTATCCTTGGGAAAGCTTTTGCTGCCATTAATAACCCTGTTTGTACTAACTTTCCTGTCAAAAATAAACAGAAGAATAAACATGCTTTCTCCTGCTGCAGTATCACTGAACAAAAGTATTTTTAAGTCTGGCTCAGGGTCTTGTAAAGGCTGTTGACCTTTCTTATCAGGTGGTTTCCAGTAAGAGAAAAAGGGATTCCTCTTTTCCTGAAGAGATTCAAAAAACTGAAGTTGGAGATGAATATGATTGGACAGATATAGCTTTTCTCCTCAGAATTCTGATTCAAACTCAAAGGACAGTATGTTTTTTGAACATCTCTATCAATGATCCTCTTTCTCTGAGACTATTTCCAGAATGTGCAAGTGATTTTACTGGAGAACACTGAAGTTTCTAAGTCCCTCAGAAAATACTATGAAATGTTACAACTAGAATTCCCTGAACCTCCTCTGACCCCCCCCAGTTCTGCTAGCACTGGAGGATGTTTGTCACAGCCTGTAGTTTCCCCGATAGCCAGCCTGCTGCACCTAAGAAAGGAGATAGTCCTACAAATTTATATACACTCATCCTAAACCTGACATAGTAGCTATAGTTTAAATTAATCTAGCTGCTGCCAATCATTTTTGTTAATTCTAATCCTTCCCCTTTTGACAAGGATGTTAGAATAATTGATAAGTTTGCAGAAAAGGCCTATGTTTCTGCAGCTTTTAGAATTTTGAATTGTTAGGTTAATGTGCTAAAGTTTAGTCTGAATAATTGAGAAAGTATGAGGAACATACTATCTGCAGTTCCTTCCTGTAAGGAAAAATCTGCTTTGTGCGGTTTAGTTTCTTCCATTTCCCAGGTCACTACTCATTGTTTAAAGTCTATTTATAACTCTGTAGATACTGCATCCAGGGCTTTTGCCACTGGTACTGTGATAAGATATGGCTTGTTCTCAGAACACCTCAGAAGATGTAAAAAATGAGATCTTAAATTCACCTTTTGATAGATATTTAGTTTTTTAGAACCTCTGCTGCTAATGTTATCAAAAATGTGATGATAAGAGTAAGCTAATATAGGGAATCTCTCAGATTTTTCAGCCTTCCTTTTTTAAAATTTCCAAGGGATTTTCTCTCATCCAGTTTTGGCAACAAACAAAATAAACAGCCTCAGAAGAGTGCTGGTAAGCAGACATTTAAAAACAATTTCAGGAAGGTTCTGGAAAGAAAGCAGAAGCCTCCCAGATCAAAAGACAGTCAAATAAGTCAGAATGACTATGTAAGGGACCTTGAAGGCAGTCCATTAGCCTTTTCAGAAAGTCTGAATTTCTGTTTCTCTCAATGGCAACAGATTATTTCAAATAAATGGGTTCTGAAACTGCTTTAGCAGGGTTACAGAAGGCAGTGGGAATAAATCCCTCCTTTCCAATGAATTATTCCACATCCACTAAACCAAACCTTTGTCTTCCCTTCTGTCTTACAGCACATTTTCTCAGGGGTACTAGGAGCAGTTTATCCTTCCTAAATGGGAAGAGGTTTTTATTCAAAAATATTTTTCTTGTCAAAGAATGAAAATGCTTGGTGACGAGTTCTGGGGCCTTTCTTTCCTAAACCACTTTGTGATAGAGCTCAAGTTCAAAATGCTTTCACTTTACAATCTGTTACCCCTACTTTATCATTTAAGGTTTTTGGTAACCTTAGATTTAAAAGATTCTTCTCATCTTATCCTTATCCATCCAGACATCAGAAGTTTCTTAAGGTTTTATGTGTCTAAATCACTTTATTAGTTACCTGCCTTACAATTTGGGCTATCCATGTCTCCAAGAGTTTTCACAAAGTGTCTAGCTCCATTTAGAGCCTATTGCAATCTACAGGGTATCCAATTTTTTTCCAGATTTAGAGCTCTTGCTTATCTTTGCAGAGTCTTTTCCAAAGTGTCAGGAATCTCTCACTTGGGTGAGAAATCTCCTGTGCAGTCTGGAATTTCAAGACGACATTCAAAAGTATTTTACTGACTCCATCATGCAGGACTGTGTTCCTGGGGTATCTGCTAGACACCTAAGTACAAAGAGCTTTACTTCCACAAGAAAAAAAAAATCTCTATATTTAGACCTATTCCAGGGGGTTTCCACTCAGACATCAGTCACTGTGAGGAAAAATTTCACAATTCTGGGTTTCATGGCATCTATAATTCTCATGATACCTCTGACAAGACTCCACATGAAAAAGATACAATGTAGCTGAAGTTTTTTTGGTCCCAACACCATCACCCACTATCCTTTTAGATTCCAGACCTGGAATTTGTGAAGAGAAATCACTTGATGTAGACATTCCTCTACATTCCTACATTCTCTCAGAGCAAAGCTGTGTGACAGACAAGCTGGGCAGAACAAAGGCAGACACCTCGGGCTTTGCTTGGAGAGCAGTGTCAAGGTTGATAAAAGTGTAAGGTATCTGAGACTATAAAGGCAGACAGAAGCACATAAATATAAAAGAGATGCTTGCCCTTATCAAGGCACTCAGCTCCCTGAATCACTTTTGTTCCAAGGACCACATCAAGTTGTTATGGACAATACCACAGTGATGTTGTAGATAAGCAGGCAAGGAGGAACCAGGCCTTACCCCTGTAAAGAATAGCCATGTTAGCATGGGATACAGCCTTACAGCACAAGCTCTCTACAGGCTTCCTACATTCTGTTAGAGCAAAACTGTGTAGCAGACAAGCTGAGCAGGGCAAAGGCAGACCCTGAAGAATGGCTTCTAGATCAGGAGGCTTTCTAAGATTTGATCCATCTGTGAGGTGTTCCTCAAGTAGACATTTTTGCCTTTTCTCTGAACACTCAGCTGACATTATTTTGTCCAGGACTCCGTGGAAGACATATGCTTTTCTTTTCCTTGGAGAAAAATGTTCCTATATGCTTTTCCACCCTTTCAACTGATATCCTGAGTACTTATCAAGGCATCCTCAGATCCAGCTCAGATGGACCTTTTGCACATCCACAACATGAACAGCATCAGAACCACTAGATCAAAGGATCTAAAGTTTACTTGTGACATAAATAAGACATGTTGGTGAGATAGATATGTGTCTCAGAGGATTCCCATGCTCTGGAACAGACTTCCCATTCATGTGAAGCAGATTCCATCCCTATCCCTATTTAAGCATAACACTGGCCAATGGATGAGAAATTGGAAATTCACCCTGGGTCTGGCCCCCGTGTCTCTGACAGACAGAGGCAGAAAGTAATGCCTAGACTAATATAACCTTCACATAACTTCTAGAAACTTTCTAACATACCCCGATCCTAATAAATGTCTGTGATACATTGGGGACACAATTGGGTTAGATTGCCAGGCTTATAAAAGCCCTGGGTTTTATTAGCCTAATATATAGTTATGAACTTATGAACTTTAGAAGATTAAGAAGGAATCCCTCAAGATCATTGTGATGACTCTATTCTGGCCCAGGTAATGGTGGATCTCCCCTCTTTTGGAATCCCTCAGGTGCAATTGCTACAGGTTTCCTCACAAAAGGATCTACTCACGCAAGAACAGGGGTATTTGATACATCGCAAACCAAAAAAACTTCATCTTACTGCCTGAATGAGGGTTTTAATGCCTTTTAAATACCTGTCCACTGAGGACATGCAGCAGGTATGAATGAAGGCAAGGAAGCCAGCTACTAGAAAATCATATACTAGCAAATAGAAAATGTTTTTCTAGTTGGTGCCAACAATATAACCAGCAAGCATTCAGGGCTAGTGTTTCTCTGGTTTTACAAAATTTGTGTGAGTTATTTTCCTATAGACTGTCTTACTTCTCTGTCAGGGTTCATTTTCAGCCATTTCAGCATATCTACCAGTGGATCTCCCCATTTCAAGGCATTCCCACATTAAAATGTTTTTGAAAGTAGTAATGCATAAGGGACCAAAAAAGCAGTGGCTTCTCCTTGGGATCTTAGTTTTGTACTAGAAAGATTGATACATGCAGAATTTGAACCATCTCATCTAGCTGACGTGAGGTTATTAACATGGGAAACATTTTTATTGGTTGCTCTGACCTCTGCAAGGAGAGTGTCTGAGCTGCAAGCTCCTATGGTGGGTCAGCGTTATTTCTTTTTCCACAGAGACAGGGTTTCCTTGAGAACCAATCTTTCTCTTATGCCTAAGGCTTTATCCAAATTTGCTTTAAGCCACTCTATCCATTCTCCCTTTGTTCTTCCCTGAATCCCAAAATAAGGGAGAAAGGATACTTCATATCTGGTATGTCCAAAGACAAGTCAGGTACTGTCTTGATAGAACAAAATCCTTCAGAACTTCCAATTATTTGTTCATTTCTTGTGAAGGTAAGAAGAAGGATAGCTTGTCTCAAAGCAGACTGTTTCCAAATGATTATCTCAAGTTATTATTTTCTTTGGTTATTTCCTTCACAACCAAACCATTCCAAGCAGGGTCAAGGCACACCAGGGTCTTGGCTTCACCTATGGCGTTTTGGAAAGGGTTGGATTCTAAAAATATACTAGAAGCTGCTACTTGGTCTTCTGTGCATACTTTTATAAAGCACTACAGGCTAGATTCCTTCTCCAGGTCTATGTCAGGCTTTCCTATGACCATCCTCTGGGGCCTCGTGGCCTTCTCCTTCAGCCTCCCAGTTATTCTAAACTATAGTAATCTACCCATATAGCTTAGGCTACTGCAGCAGCGATCAGTATGAAGAAGATTAAACAGCTGTGTAAGCAAACTTACCTTAACAGTAGATTTGCAAATAATTGCTGCTGCAGCAGCCCCTCCCTTCCTCATAGTTCATAGTTATATCCTTGGCTAAAGACAACCTTCCACAAGATTGGAGACATGCTCTTATTAGACCTGTCTTTTAGGGAAAGGGGAGTAGGACAAACCCAAGTCATATAGACCCTTAAGTCTACTTTCATGTTATGGAAAAATAATGGAGAAGGCAATATTGGATAAGTTACTGTCAGAACTGGTTTGGTTGGGACTTGAAACCATATATCAGCTTGCATATGTTGAAAATAGATCTATTACCACCTGCAACATGGTGTTCTATAACAATATAATAACAGCAGCTATGAATTAAAAATTGTGCTTTGATGTAATTTATATAGATTTAACTTCAGCATTTGACAGTCATATACAAAACACCTATCAATAAATTAGAACAACTAGGTACTGATGTACTCTTGATAAGATGGATAGTTGCATGGCTTACGAGTAGGACAGGACAAATATCATACAGCAACTAGACAGGTGAACTTCTTGGTTACAGTCAGGGTGTCTCACAGGACTCTATCCTAGGCCCTTACTTGTTTAGATTGTATCTTTCAGATCTAACTTTTTTCATCTGAGGTGTTCTACAGTGTATATTCAGAAGACTTGAAATTGAGTAAACTGATTACATGTGTTACAGATAAGGCATGTCTGCAAAAGAACATGAATAAATTGACCATTTGGGCACAGGAGAATAATATGCTGATAAATACAGCATACGAGATTTGGGAGACATAAATTGAAAAGTGAATATTTAATACACCACGCAGTGATTGAAACTGTAGACTCATTTAAAGACCTGGATATATGGGTAGATCCAGCTAAGATGTTTTTTCTAGTCATATCAAACAATTGGTTAATGATAGTTATAGAACTATAGGTTGCACAAAAAGATTTATAAAGTCTAAGAAATCAAAAATTATGAAGTCATTAGACCGAAACTTGAGTATGGAATAACAATATGGAAACCTTATAAGAAAACAAGCATGAGTAAACTGGAAAGAGTACAGCAGAAATATACCAACTGATTTGAACATTTAAGTTATTATGAAAGACTAAAATATCTGAACTTGTGCAGTGTTTCTTACAGATATCTAAGAAGAGATCTTACTCAGGTATATAGGGCATTTAGAGACAACTACTTCTGGGAATGTTTGGTGTTATCAAAAAGTACTAGAGAATCATTAGACAACTTATGTAGAACATTCTATAGGAATGAGAAGTGTACTAATTGGTTCTCTGAGAGAGCAGCTGATGAATGTAACAGACTACCAAATTACATTAAAGCAAGTATTAGTTTAGATATTTTTAAGAACACCCTGGACACTTATTATGGAAACTAGTGTTTTGGTATATTGGCAAATGTGCTTGAAATATTTGTATGCATGTATGAATGTATAGGGCCTTTATAAGCTTAGCCATGCAATCCACCCCAATTGTATCACTATTTCACATGGGCATTTATTAGGAGAAGGGTATATTAGGACGTTTCTAGAGGTTATATGGGGAGTATGTTAGTTTGGGCATTACTGTCTGCCTCTATCAGAGACATGAGGGCCAGATGTGGGGTGAATTTCTAATTCCCCATCCACTGGACAAGGTTACACTTAAATATGGTTAGGGATGGACTCTGCTTCACATGGATTGGGACCCTACTTCAGACTACTGGGATCCTCTTGAGACACATATCTGTCTCACCAACATGTCTTATTTATGTCACAAGAAATAAATTAAATTCCCTGGAGGTAGTGGTTCTGATGCTGTTCACTTTGCAGATGTGTAAAAGGTCCGTCAGAGCTGGATTCAAGGATTCCTTCTATGCCAGGCATAGATTGCCTATCAGTAACCTGTAGAAAACAAAGTATGCAGCTAAGGTTTTAAGGTGATCTATATAGGACAATGTGTTTATACCCTGGATTCTTGAGGTAAGGTACCTTTGTGGGAGTTCCAGCTGTTGTATATGTTTGGTCTGGTACATGATGAGGGTGGCGTTATACTGAATGATGGGTCTGATAAGGGCCAAATAAAGTGGGACTGTGTCCTCCTTGGACCTGGATGCCATGGCCTTACTTATAAGTTGGACAGCTTAGAATGATTTTCTTACTTCCATGGCCTCATGCTGGTCAAAGGCCAGATTACTGTTTACATATGTTACCAGATCCTGGACTACTAAGTCAACTCTTAGAGATGGAGTAATTAGCCTGGGTGGCAGTTTTCCCGAAAAGGGCTGTAATGCATTTATGGCACTGAGTTTTGGTCAGTGACTTTGCCATCAGTCATTTGTGTATGTTAGACCCTCTTGCAAGATGTTTGTTCCATGGGGAAAGTTTATGATAGCTCCCAATTTGCAGTCATCTACAAATTTAGTCAACCAAAGGCCCTTGACATTACCTCTAAGAAGTAGATGCCAAATAGGAGTGGTCCCAGCATGGGCCTTGAGATATCCTACTGGTGGCAGGTCTCTTAGTGGAGGTAGAATCACCAGTTCTGACTTCCTGGGTCCTTTCTGTGAGCCAACTGGCAATCCAATGAGTTACGTATGGCTTTATGCCCAGTTTGGTGAGTTTGTCAACTATACCTGCATGGGGTATTGTACTGAATGCCTTTAACACATCCAGGCAATCAATATGCACTATTTTCCCCACATCCATTGTCTTGTTGGTCTTCTCAAAGATGTCCACCAGGTTTAGTAGGCAAAATTCCACGGACATTGCCAACATACTGGCAGACAGGTTCAGTGCAAACTTCACCCCCCCTCTCCCCCCCAAAAGGAGAGATAACTATCCCAGCGGAGTGCAGCCTCCCAGACATCTCCAATGCGCAGGTGAAAGCTTCTCTCTCTCTAAAGCTAAAAACACAGCATCAATGGGACTGGATGGTGTCCCCGGCTGTATGCTACACGAACTCAATGAGGAACTAAACCCGCACATAAGGCAGCTGTTTAATCTTAGCCTTATCACAGGATACGTGCCCAAGGAGTGGCGTACGGCAACTGTGGTCCCACTCCACAAAGGCGGTGCCTCTACGGACCCTGGTAATTACCGCCCCATAAGCTTAACAAGCCTGGTCTGCAAAGCTATGGAGAGGATCATAATGGAACTCATAAACAAAGACATAGGGGACTTGCAGACATTGGACCCGACCCAGGTTGGCTTTGACAAGGGCAGATCATGCCTTTTGAACTTGGTCGGCTTCTTCGAAACAGTCACCAAGGCCATTGATGAGGGAAAGGCAGTCCATACACCCTACCTTAACCTTGCAAAAGCTTTCGACACAATACCCCACTCGGGTATTATAGAGAAACTTACCAGCTTAAATGTAAACCCATATGTCACAAGATGGGTTGCAAACTGGCTAAAGGACAGAACCCACAGGGTTAGAGTAGCTGGCGCCATGTCAGACTCCAAGCCGGTCACAAGTGGTGTCCCACAGGGCTCAGTCCTTGGCCCCCTGTTGTTCGGCATCTACTTCTCAGAAGTACAGGCTAACATAGGAGGACTATGGCTGACAAAGTTTGCAGATGACTGCAAACTGGGAGCCATAGTGGAAAGTACATCGGACACAGATATCCTTCAGAGGGGTCTAACAGAAACTGATAGCTGGTGCCAGAGCCATGGCCTGAAGTTAAATAACAAAAAATGTATAGTCATACCCTTCGGGAAAAACAAGGTAACCCCAAGCTACCATATAGGTGGCAATCCACTAAGCACAGAAGAGGTTATCAGGGACCTGGGGACCCAGGTTGACAGTGGCCGTTCTTTTGACACTCACATTGCTAAAGTGGTTAGAAAAACCTTCTACATTTCCCGCCTGATCATGAAGGGATTCACATCCAGATCAAGTGAGGTCATTGTTCCCCTGTACTCTTCACTTATCAGACCAATGATCGAGTACAATGCCCCATTCGGGATGTATCTCACCCGACACCTGCAGCAATTGGAGAGACCCCAAAAGTTCCTCACCAAAAGGATAAAGGGACTCCAAAATCTGTCATATGCTGCCAGACTGAAGAAACTCCAGCTCTATTCAGTCGCATACCGTCTGCTCAGAGGTGACCTGTGCCTGACATACAAGGCCATGTCCAACCCGAATTAATGGACATGCTCCACCTCAAAAATCCAAATCTACCAGATCCACTAGAGCAAGCGACTTAAACCTTAGCACGGATATAAATAGGACATGCTGGAGGGATAGATTTGTCACCCAGAGACTCCCTATGTTGTGGAATAAAATCCCGGTCCATGTGAGGCAGAGCACCTCGCTGGCTCTGTTCAAGAGAAATCTTGACCGGTGGATGGGAGATCATAGGTTTACCCTGGGAATCATCTCTGTGTCACTGCTGGACAGAGGCACAACAAACTAATGGGCACAGTATTTTTTAACATAAGGGATGGCGTAAGCCACAAAAACTCTGGGCTAGGCTTATAAATGCCTTAGGGCAGATAGCCTAGTATAAACCTATGAACCTATGAACCTATAAATCTTTCTTTGACCAAGCCAAACTGGGTTGGGTCCAGTGTCTTAAGGTTGCCTATGTCTTTGTTGATTATTTCTATGGTAATTTGTTCTATGCCTTAGCATATTAGATTAGTCAGACTGATAGGTCTGTAGTTTCCAGGATCAGTTATTGGTCCACTCTTGCAAAGTGGGATAACCATTGCAGTCCTACATTCTTGTGGAATAAAGCCTGCTTTTAAAAAGTGACACAAGTCATCCTGATAGGTCATATGTTTGGCCATTTAGGAGACCTCCCAGGCTATTGGTATGGTCAGTTGAGACTGAGTTTTTGGACTTAGCTAGTACCCCCAGGAGTTGTTCTTACTGATTTTACCCATGGCCTTTGTTCCTTTTGTTATATACCCTATTAAGGTTGGGATTCCACCAGTGTGGTTTGTTTTGGGCTTATTCTAGTGGGTATAGCAGCCTCTATACAGCCATTTACATGTCTGGCATTATTTTCTAACTTCACTCTTTAATTATTTGCCACTAATTTGCCAGAAAACCACTTTTCTCTATGAACAATTCCACAAAGGTTGCTGTGAACTCGGGTTTGGAAAGGGCTTTGAATTGTGATAAAGTCTGACTTAATAGAGTGTACTTTGCTTTGGATTTTTTTTGTGTGTGTGTTTTTTATGCTGTTGTATGAACATTCATTTTTGCTGTTCTTGTCAATGTCCCCTCCTCTCAGATCTTAGCTTTTTTCTCTGAGTTGGCATAAAAGCTCTGAAGGGCTTGGCACCCAACTTGTCTTTTTAACCTGCACTGACAAATGGTTTGGATGCATGAATGGTGCTGTGAAGCTTTGTACGATGTCTGTCTGTTATATCCTATGCAGGATATAACCCATATAGCTAAGACTACAGCAGCAGTGATCATTCAAACATTTGCTCTTATGGTAAGGCTAAAAAGAACACATGTATGTTTTGTGTGCAAGGGGCTTATGATTTGAAAACAGCCCATATTTAATCTTTATTTGCCACTGGCCAGATTTATTTTCTTTGAATGTGGGTTTCAATGCTGTTTCAATGAATGTGAGTTTCAAGGGCAGAGAAATTTTAATGCTAAGTCTATTTTCATTGTGAGACTGCATTTCTTTATTTAGCAGATGTCTATTTGTGTTTGTGCAGTAAAATGTAAAATAAAACTTTTAAATGAAATCCAAATCATCATAGAATTAATGCAGTATGCATATTACAGTGTTTATGGTAAATGGGGTGAAATAGCCAAATAATGGGACATTGGAATGGCTGCAGGAGGGAGGTTCCATTCGACCATGATTTTGTGAGGAGGGAAGGGTGGCAAACTCAATGACAGCCCCAGCTGAACTATACCTCTCAACTGTCCAGACTTTCCCAGAATGAATAGATTTTTGCTTCTTAGTTTTGATTTGTTCCTCATAAAATTTGTGGTTTTCTGGCAAATCATTTAGGAATGAAGTCACTAAATAATGACAGTCATTGAGTTTCAGACTTCATACCCTTCAGAAAGATGCATGCTAAAGCAAGACCTGTTATTCTATCAACTAAGGTTATACAACAGCAATTTTTAGTACTGTCTGTATGTTCCCCCAATATATTTGGCCTTGTCCAGAGGTTGAGAGGTACGTGCAAATAAATCACTTTATAGAATTAGATATATCCAAACCTCTCAACTGTCCCTGACTTTGGAGCAAAATGTTACTCTCCGCCTAATAATCCCTTTGCAAAATGTCAATTTTGGAAGTAAATGTAGAGGGTTTACACTTAAGAAATAACTGTAATGATCAGAGTTATTGATTACTTTTATTTCAGAAACTGCATGTAGATTTGTTTATTTTGTCAGCTGTTAAACTTAACAGTACAAATATTAAAACATGTCCCTTCTTTGACAGGTTCCCAGCTGTATTGTGTGGTTATTTTATGTTTTTGTATCACATTTTTGTTTTTTCATAAAATTGTGGTTTTCTGGCAAATTAGTGGCAAATAATTAAAGAGTGAAGTTAGAAAATAATGACAGACATTTGAGTTTCATATTTCATAGCCTTCAGAAAATTCATACTAATGCAAGACCTACTATTCTATTATCTTTCTATTTATGGCTTTGTCCAGATTTCTTGCTCTGAGGTTGAGAGGTATGATAAATGTGTCAGAGCCATCATCGTCAGCCAGAGACATTTCAAATTGTGACATGCTTGTTGCAACCCACTCCCCTATGTAGTGACTCTGGATGTGTCCAAGCAAGGCAAGGAGCAGTTATGCAGTGTAAGTGTGCAGAGTATCCCCCCATCCAAGGTAGACACAAGTACTACAGTGGCTTTTCATCTGTCCTTGATTTTGCAGAATGTTCTGGTTTTCTGTCATATTTTTTTACTGTTAATTTATGCTTATTATTATTCAGAAAATGCATGTTGTTGCACTGCCTGTTACTTTGGGTTTAAGTAGCAATGCTTTAATGACCATCAGGTAAGCTTGTCTGAGATTGTAAGATGCAAGTAAGCTTTAATAAGCATACTGTTAAAAGATTGCCAACATTGAAAGTCTTTTTGTTGTTGCCATGCAGATAATATGTACATAACTAGATAACATATAAGCCTTAGGTATTGAAATGCATATGGCAGTATTTGTAATAAAGGACAGGATTACAGTACTTTCAGAAGCTCACTACATTTGTTGGAGACTTGCAATCATATTTGCAGGCTTTAGTAAATTAAACAGTATGTCAATCTATCATGTGTGGTCTATAACATGTGCAGTAATCCTTTAAGCAATTTATCTTGAGCTTGTTTCTTGTTTGCTGTTCATTTTTTACTTTGATCATGTTTTCCCCATGAAACAAGTAGATAGTTGTTGTCAGGCAGCAGGTCTTTTTGGATAAGAAACATATTTACAAGTGGGGGTATCACAGAGACTGCTACTTTCAGCTTGCTACTTGGTACTTTTATAAAGCTGAATATAAATTATAATTAGAACTGCAGTGCAAAGAGAGTTGATTTGAGTTGAGTGCTGTTTGTTTTTTCATATTTGATTTTTACTGGCATTCCAGTAATGCATTTAAAAAGTAATTTTTTTTTTATGCTTCACAACCTTTTTGTTTCCATGTAGATATTAAGTAAGTTGTCATGTAGCCAATGCATTGAAATATTTTCTTCTTCTACACTTCATTTTGTCTTGATTGGACTCTCATAATAATGGTTTGGCACCCAGGGCAGCGTATTTAATTAAAGTCTCAGTTTTTGTGGTTTTGAGCATAGCTCCGACCCTTTCTAGTTGGTCACACCCCTTCTCATTAGCCCCACCCATTCAATTGTCTCCTGCAGCCCCCTTTGATTTGAAGTCACCAGCCGCCACTGTTTATATGTTTAATAGTGAGGTAGTTCAAGCCACTTTAGTTGTTCCAGGGCTCTGTAATGATGAGTCCTGTATATAAGGTTGGCAGCAAATTTGGCTACTTTATTGTAACTGGCAGAGAGTTTAGCTTTAACTGCAATATTTACGTTTGTAAGAATAGGTGAGTCATATAGTAGGGATAGAAGAAGGTAGGTAGATACTCCTGTTTGTCTTGTATAATGTCAGGTAGTATTTGGTTTTATAGACAGAGACAAGTTTTTGATGTTTTTTAAGGCTTGCAATATGCATGGGTCAAACTTAAGGATTTTGTCAATAACGACACCCAAAATGTTTGGGTGATAGTTTCAACTTTTGTGTTGTTACCTAATCTTATTTTGAAAGAATGCATTTCACTTTGGAATTGTTTAGGAGTGAAGAGCATTAGTTTTGGATGTTTTTAGTATTTAATATTTAAAAGTAGATTTGCAACTTTTACCAAGTTTCAAAATCAATGAGACAATTTTCTATGATGCCCAAGAATGTTGGTAGGGATGGGACTGCACATATAAGGATTGAGTTATCAGCATACTGAACTATGCTAACAAGGTGGGTGGCAGCATGTACTTCATTTATCAAAATGTCAAATAAGATGGGACCTAAAACTGATCCTTGTTGGATTCAGACAGTGACTGTTAGGAAGGAGAAATTTTGTTCTTATTTGACTGTCTGTTGCCTGTCAGTCAGGCAGCTATGGAACCGTGAGAGAGAAAACCGGGTAAGGCCAAGGGAAGAAAGTTCAGTAAGAATATGTTGATGGGATATGGCGTCAAATGCTTTATTTATCTTATGTATTTATTTAACATTTGTTTACAAAGGAAAGTCCAACTAGGACAGAGCCTATTTTCAGTGGAGGCCCAAGGAAAAATGTTACGGACACATGTCTTTGGAATGTAGGAGGAAACTGGAGCACCCGAAAGAAACTTACACAAACACAGGGAGGACATGCAGACTTTGCAGAGAAGGCACCCCAGTTGAGAATCCAACCAGAGAACCTCTTGCTGTGAAGCAACAATGGTAACCGCTGCACCACTGTGCTGCCCCTGCCACTGCTTTACTCTAAGAGTAGTGAAGACACCAGGTTGCCATCATTCCTATGTTGATTTATGATATTGGTGAAGTTGAGGAGAGCAGTAGTAGTACTATGGTGAGGTCTAAAACTGCTCTGGGTTTTGGGTTTTGGAGAGAAAGTTGTTGAGAAAGTTGTTAAGAGTTAATGTACTGCATAAGCTGTGAGTGGATGCATTTCCCAGTATTGATGACGCAGGGAATAGGATGGCAATAGGTCTATACTTGGAAAAGATTATTGATGTGCCACCTTTGTGAAGAAGTTTATATGGGATCTTTTCCAAATGGATGGGACTTATATCTTAGATATGGATCATTTAGCTGCTAATTTAAGTATTCCTTTGGAAGTTAATCAGCAGCTAAACAGGATGTTTTTTGGTACAGTAAAAGTTTTCTTATGGTAGAGGTGGAAAGAGGGAGAGAAGAAGGAGAATAAATGTGACAGTTGATGACAGAATGGGGAGGTGAATTGTTATTTTTAATTAGAAATAGTATTACCTGTATAAAGTAGAGTTAAACTGAGATGCTATTGAGTCATTGGTGTTAGAAGTAAAAGGAAAAGGTGTGGTGGTTGGCAGGGATGAATTAGTTTGTTCAGTGATGACCAAAATGTATTGAATTTTGTTGCTGTTTATATTAGAGGATTGTATAATAAGTTTGAATATCCATTTTACTACAGTCTCTAGTGAGATTTCTGAGATGCTTAAATGTATGAAATGCATTTTGTGCTCTGATTTTATGCCAGTCTTTCCAGGCTTTGCCTTTTTGAAGCATAGTGATTTTAGATTTTTTAATTAGCCATGATGCAGGGTTTGGTTTCACTCTGTCTATTAATACATGGGCTTGCCTATTAGTAATGTTTTAAAAGTTTCTTTAAATTTTGAGATAGCTGCTTCAAGTAGAATGCATTTGAATATGTTACAGTTATACTGGGTTAGAGTGTTGATAAATGTATCTTTGTTAAATTTTGTTGTATTCGGTTATAATTGTGTTTTTGGTTTGGATACTGACTGCACATGTGGGGAGGTGGTCGCTTATTATGTCTGGCAGACATCCAAATGTATGAATTGTGTTTGGTTTGTTGGTAAGGATCCAAGCTAAAACTTCAGTGTCTACCAGACATTTTATAGATTCTAGTAGTGGAGGTGATCAGCTATGTAAATCTGTATAAGTTACTTGACTCTGTGGGAATGCCATTGTTTATCAACTGACAGTTTATGTAGAGATTGCCTAGTATAATAATTTCTTGTTAAATATGGTAAGATATCCAGTACAGATGCTATTGAAATGTTATTAGGTGAAGTATGTACATATATATATTTAGACAGATAGATAGATAGATAGATAGATAGATAAATAGAGGTATATACAGAGATGAGATACATACAAGCGTTCTATTGTTTATTTTAAAGAACAATATGAGGAGTTCAGCATTGTTACATTTTTGGATCTGTAGAGGGAGTGGGGTTACTTCTAACCAGTTTTTGTAGAGCCTGGCAACACTAACAACATGTTTTTTTTTCCCTGTTGAGCCTGGGTATATTAATCTGCGACTGAGGCTATGACTTCATTCTCTAATATAGATATCTTTAAACAGTTTAGCTCAATATGCATGACGTCTTGGATTTCATTGCATCTAATTCTAACATTCATATTAAGGCACCGGAGTTTGGATTCAGAGGTAGATAGGAAGTAGATCTAGAAACATTTGCTGTTATGGTGGCAGGGTTGTTAGGCTGGTGTTTAGTGAGGCTGTGGTTAAGCTGAATGCCACCTTTGAGTTTCTCTTGGTGAAATTATTGCGCATAGAACCATTTACATTTTAGCTTAGGTTTTACTTCAGTTGGTCTTTGTAGGAACATTAACTTAATATACCTGTAGGTGGCAGGGTTGTTAGGCTGGTGTTTAGTGAGGCTGTGGTTAAGCTGAATGCCACCTTTGAGTTTCTTGGTGAAATTATTGCGCATAGAACCATTTACATTTTAGCTTAGGTTTTACTTCAGTTGGTCTTTGTAGGAACATTAACTTAATATACCTGTAGTTGAAGAGTTCAGAGAAAGCAGAATGGTAGAGGTAAGGTGATATGCTGTGTGAGATCTGAGGTGAGATATACCATGGTAAACATTTATTATTAGTGGTATTAATTGTATGGGAAAGATATGATAGCTGTTGAGGTGGGATAGTGCAGTGAGTACACAAAATAATAAAGCAGTGGTTAGAAGCATGTTGGCATTGTTGACGGTAGGGTTACATTAAAATGTATGTTGGTTAGAAGGATTGGTGATGATAATAGTGCTACATTAACATTTTTGTATTATATGAGAAGATGGATGTGACAAATTGAGGAGGGAGTATTGCTAAAGATTTGATTAGAGGTACTGTCAGGGAGGTAGCTCAGAAGAAGTGGATAAAGTACAGACCAGTATGAGAGGGCAAAAGGGTGTTTTCAATTATGCTGAATATTAGATGGAATTTGGTAATAGGTGAATAGAAAGAAAAGTGAATCTACGATACTAGTAACCTGAGCTTACCTGACCTGGGAGGCCCTTTACTTCTGAAAGCAGTCATTTTATAGCTGGTGCAGAGCCATTAACATGAAAACACAAATCTTGATATTTTATGACTTTGTGTCTTTGTACGCAAGACACTGCAGTCACTGGGTGTAGCGATTTCAATGATCAATGCTACTTTTGTCTTCTTTTCATAGGCCACTATATCTGGTTTTCTCGCATCTATCTTTTCAGCTTTTGGTAATGGGTGATCCCATGTGATGTAGACCATTTTCTATGATGCTTTGTGGTTCATGTTTCCAGTGTTTTTCAGCCACTTCAGTACCATAATGTTTACACAATCCCCAGTGCAACAGTCTTGACACATTATTGTACCTTTCAGTATACAATCCTTCTGCCATTAGTATGTCACAACCAGCAACAAGGTGTGCGACTGTTTCCTTTTCTGTTTTACAAAACCTAGATTTGTCTGTTTCTCCCACATGTTCAATGGATTTTGTAAACCAAAGTGTACCCACCAGTATTAACTTTTCATCTTTTGGTTTGAGTTTGCCTCTCCTTAACCATTCCTGCATTCGATCCTGATCAACATGAGGTTCTTCCAGAAGTTTTCTATATTTGCAACTATATTTATGCATTTTCTGCATTTCTTACCTTCTCATCTGATCCTTCACCTTATATTCTTTGTTTTGTTTTTTTGGCACATTCAGTTTCTGTCAGATTTTTATCTACTGGTTTGATGGCCATTTTTGCTTGACGCCAATATATTTCTACTAGACTAAGTAGGGAAGTCATCTTAGATTATTTCTCCTCATGTTTCAAAACTTTCACTATGTTTGGGTCTTGTGAGGTCAGCAGATATGTGTGCAGTCCCACAATTGCAGATCTATACATGTAATCAATTTCAAGGAAGCCCATCCCTCCTTTGGAACGGGGAATATATAATCTTGGTATGCATTGATTTTTATAAATTATTTGTTGAGCATGAATCATCCATCTTGTTTTTTTGCTTAATCTATTCAACACATTTTGAGGTAGGTCAATCACTCTAAAATTGTAAGTTAGAACAGGAAGAGTAAATTGCTTTATAGCTTGAATTTTGTTCTTAGATGTCAATTCTGTTTTCAGGATTAATTTAAGTCTTCTAAAATATTCCTAAATTTTATTCGCATTTGTTCATGTTTTATTGTTGATCCTTCATCAATTCCCAAATATTTATACACTCCCTCTTGCTTAAGTTCTTTTATATCACATTCTTGTCCCAAAATTATGTTTTCTTGATGCTGCAGTTTTCCTGCTTTAAAGGTTGCTTTTGCACATTTATCAAGACTAAATGACATTCTTATACCATATGAAAAAGTTTTGAATACTTGCCATTGTGCTTTCAGCTCCTCATCTGGTGATCTAAGATGAGAGATCTTTCCACTTTGTTGTTTTCTAGGAGCCAAATTATAGCCATGGCCTAATCTAAGTAGACAGCTTATAGGGTTAAGGGCAAGACAGAACAGCGGCAGTGTCAGGGAGTCACCCTGGAATATCCCCCTTTGAATTATCCCTGGAATAATAATTTGTCCTTTATCATGGCATAATTGCAAAGTGGTCTGCCACTGTTTCATGGTCACTGCACTGTAATTGATCAGTGCATGTTGCGTCTTATACATTTTTAAGCACTCTTTTATCCGTGAATGTGGGATACTATCAGATGCTTTTTTGTAGTCAATCCATGCCATACTTAGATTCTTCCCCTGTTTACAGTTCTCCATTATTACTTTGTTTAGCAATAAACGATCCTTTGTTCCATATTACTATCTTTTATTACTCTTTAGTTCTACTGCCAAAATTTAATTTTCTTCTAAATGACCATAAATTCTGTTGACATCAATTCCTGTGCATAGTTTATATGTCAAGTTATTAGTCTATAATTTTTAGGATAACTTGCAGGTTCACTCTTAAATAGGAGCATTGTTTTTCCTGTTGTTAACCAGGTTGATGTGTGTTCAGGATATGCATATAAATAGTTCAAATTTGGACAAAGATGTTAATACCTTTAGCCAGAAGTTAGGTACTGTATCTGGGCTTGGGGTCTTCTAATTGGAGGCTTTTCTTAACTTTATCTCAATCTCTCTGGCCGTTACTTCATCCCATTTCATATCCTGTACATTTGAACTTCTTACTCTTTCTTTTGCTTTTTATATCAGTTTAGCATCTTTGTTATGTTCCACAGGATCTTCATAGATATTTCTCCAAAACGTATATATTTCTTCTTTTTTGAGTGGTCTTTCAATTCTTTTCTCTTTTGTCAGGTACATGATGATAAACAAAATCAGCCCCTGGACCATTGTCTTAGTTGTTTCACTTTCTGGTGTCTTTCCTGTGATTGATCAATCTTGTTTCATCTTAACTAAATCCATTGTTCCTCAAATAAAGGGAGCTTCTAGTTCATATACTTGTAGTATAGTCAGCATTCTCTATAGACTTCATAGATTTTCATAGTTATTCTAAGGTCAGGTCCTTTCCACTGGTGTAATCACTTCTCTCCAGGAGAACCATACTAGTCAATCCCTGAGTCAATTTGTGAACACCAATCCAGTCATCCAGGGTATGTTTAAAGAAAGGTAGTGAGTCTCATCACTTAACATGCACGATTTCTCTGTTCCAAAGGTTTGGGAGACATTAAGTTATAAACTTCACCTCCACCATATTTTAATTGAAGGTGAAGATTCATGTCCTTGTTGCTAGTACTGATGGAGCCATTGGACTTGCAGAGATACAGGAGGTCCACGACAACCAGGTCTACTACGGTGCATTTAGTCTGTAAAACAGAGATGTCCCTTCAAACGCCTATGAGACACTGAATAAAGGCATAGAGCTTATAGCATCTCTTAATAGCTCAGGGGCTTTAGGTCTGTGGTCTTTTTGGTTAGGAACATTTGATGTCCTTAGTGAGATACATCTGGAAGGGGACGTTGTACTTAATAACTGGTCTGGTCAATGCTGTGTAAGAGGGAGTAATTACCTCTTTAGATTTTGAAGATATTCCTTTTGCAATTAGATGTGCTAAATAAATGAATTTTTTAACAACCATTGTCACATGCTGGTCCAAAGAGATGGAGCTATCAGCCCATGTTTCCGGGTCCCTGATGACATTTTCATTTTGAAGTGTGAATGTTGCCAGGATGATGAGGGGAGGAGTTGTTTGCCAGAAGTGACAATATTAGACTATTTTAGCATTTAGTATGAGACAATTTTTAGTACACTGAGTTTACCAAGGACAATTCATGCTGAAGTGTGTGCTTGTTAGAGTGTGACTTAACAATAATCCTCAGTTTCCAGTCATCTGCAAACTTTGATAGAGTACTTTGTTAGAGTGTGCTCAACAATATACTAAGGTTGAAAGTAATTTTGCTGCAGTTATGCAACATAAATAAGGTATAAGATAAAGCTTGTTTAAATGTAGAAATAGAGTTTAGTAATATGTAATCAGCATCCATACTAAATTACCATGGCTTGGAAAAGGAATCTGCTGAATGGACATTTTTCCCTTACAGACTTAAAAACAGGATGTATGCAAGAGCAAAAATACAAAATCTGCTTTTAAAGAATGGACATTTTTCCCTTACAGACTTAAAAACAGGATGTATGCAAGAGCAAAAAATGCAAAATCTGCTTTTAAAGAATGGACAATGACACTGTGGCAATGTGTTTCCTCAAAAATATGTTTTTCTGCATGGAAAACAGGATATGGCACAAGAACAGACGTTCTTATACAAAGATCTAAATAAAATACAGGATGTTCACACTGTCAGAACAATGTGTTTCTTCAAAAATATGTTCTTCTGCATGGAAAACAGGATATGCTTATCAGCATTGGCACAAGAACAGATGTTTTTATACACAGATCCAAATAGAATACAGAACAATGTGTTTCCTCAAAAATATGTTTTTTTGCATGAACAACAGGACACTGTTACAGGATATTCACACTGTCAGAAAAGCTGGTCTCTTACAAGACATTGTTAAACAAGGAAGCTTAGTATTGTTTCTACAGGATAAGCAATTCTCCAAAATAGAATACCAAGGACTAAAACTGTATATAAAGTGCTGTATAAATCCAGTTATGTTAGAGGTATGGTAGGGACTCATTTGTCCTAAGGTAAATGTTATATCTCTCACATCATCTGTACTAAATGAGAAGTAAAGTTGGAACAATACTTTTAAGCTGCAACGTTGTTCCGTTTGGTTTATTATAAAAAGTTATTTGTTACTGCTCTCTAAAGTTGATGCTGTAAAGTATATTCTTTCATCAGTGTATATTCTGCAAGTTTCTGTATGCAACAGACTGTGAATGCAAATATAACCAGACTTTGAATTTTAGCAGAATCCAGCCAGCAAGACTGAGTGTCTTAAGAAAACTTCAAATCCATCACACCAAGCAGTAAGCAGCTCCATGTTATTTTTTCAATGGCAAGCTAGCCTGCAGTTGAACCTACAATCTGCATTCAAACACAGGAGGAGTGATGGTAAGCCCTGCAGAGGGTCACTTTAGTTAAATTGCAGTAACTAACATTTGTACATATGTGTAAATCCTAAACAGAAGTATTCCAGTTTATGCAGCTTGCAGTAGTACAGTTTTTTAGACGTCTACATCCGGAGTGAGACTGAAGTTCCAGTCGCAGTGCCATAACTTCCCTAAGAAAAGGGGAATATCCACTAGCACAGCAGTCCGCTGCCTGTTGTGCTTTCCCAGCTTCTCGAGTGACTTTGAAAAATTTTCAGCCATCTGCAACAACAGCCTGATCACCTGTTTTCTTGCTCACTGGTAAGACTTTTTTTCTACGTCACATTTTTTTTTAGTATGGATGCTATCAGGCAGAATTCTAGCAAATGTAAGCCAAGTTTTACTCTTAATGTAGCAGAACAACCAGATAAAATATGGAGTAAATTGCAATGTTGGTATACACAACACATTAGTAAGTGTAAAACCTTGTTAGGGCAAGTTGACATACCAGCATTATGTAAGTGGATTGTAACATTTGATTGGTATTTGCAACAAAAAAATGAAGTATATCATAGTGAATATTTATTGTGTGATTCAAAGGAAACTGCATTTTGTGTAATATGCCATAAACAAGTATTGCATGATATTGCTAAAAAACTAGACTGTGCAGACAGATCTGTTCATGATAAAGAATTAATTAAGGATACACAGTTTTCATTATATCCAGATGTAAAGCAGTTATGTCCTGTCAGTACATTAATTTCTGAATTACAACAGCAATCAAATCTGTTATTGACAGAGTCCCCAGTAGATCTTGTAACTCCCTTTAAAAATTATGTACAAGCATGGAATGATGCCACGGCTACACATACAGATGAGGACAGAAACAAAGCTTATGATACATTGACAGAAGACTTTAATAAGTTTTTAAAAGAGAAACAAAATGAATTTAAAATGTTCAAAACTGACATCCAAGATCTCTGTCAAAAGTGCATAGGAGCTCTGCAGTCAACAGAGGAATCCAATAACAGGTATCATATATCCCTTAAACACTTACAGGTAGAAATGACAGACCTTAAACAGCATCTGAAGGAAAAGGAAGAAGAATTAGATGAATTAACAGAGACTAACCTCCAAAATACTATTTTGATATTCCAGCTTAAAGAAGAGTTAAAACACAAAACCAGTCCAAATTATAGAACAGGGACAGGGAACCACTACAGATTTATATACACAGTCTAGATTATTACAGAGTTTACCACAGTGGAATGATAAAAAGGCATATTTTATAACATGCTTACATTTGAAGAATGGGTGGCATATACAGCAGGATCTGATATATGGACAGATGCATTACTTAGATGTTTCTGGATTTTCATTCCCAAATGTTTTAAAACTTTCATACAATTAAAGCAAGATGATTATCAGTTGAACACTAAAGTAGGATGTATGACAGCCGTTTTAATGGCATTTACACAAGGGCAGCCTCTCACAGCCAAATTATTAGATAATTTTAAAATTACTATCACAGATAAATTAATGGAACAAAGTGATCATTTTAGACTTGCATTTCAAATCATATATAAAAAAACAGACAGGGACATGGGAAAAAGAGACATACAAAAACAGTTAATACATTGCTTCTTAGAACAAGTTAAAGGGATTCCAGGGGATATTAAATGTATCTACGAAGAAAATTCTGATACCCTCACTGATTTGGTACAAAAACTAATGAGGGGACGGACTATGGCCGATGATGGGACTTTATACTCACACCATATCTTTGCATGTGAAGATAATAGTGAGCCATTTGAAGTAATTGGTGAAGTCAAAAACAGGGGAAGGCAAAGATGGTGTGACCAACCACCAGCAGAAAGAGGTGTGTAAGCACCACCAGCTCCTGCCTCTATGCTTGTAGTACCAGGATCAAGCACAGGTAATGAGCAAAAGGCACCAACATGCTTCTTTTGTAAAAAAATAGGACACGTTAAGCAAAATTGTGATCATTACAAAGCCTGGCGCAAAAAGAAGGAAGAACAGGGAGTGTTTCCAAAAAGAGAGCAAACAAATTTACAAGAAAAGTCAGAAAAGCAGGATCATGTACAAAAACCTTACAATATTAGTAAAAACAGTTATAAGAGCCATCAATATACAGGAAATGGGAAAGTATGCCCGGTAGATTTTCAAACAGTTTCACCTGTAAATCTGAAACATTTGATAGAACAGGCAGAAGGAATAGCTAGGCAACAGTTAAAAAGAGATTGAAAAACCTAAATATGTAGATCATTCAGACACAGAAGAAGATGACAAACAAAAACATGAGGTGTGTCATATTGCATTTGATAATAAAGGAGAGGATGAGTGGATTTCCTTACAATAGGGATGTGCCCCCCCTACTCTGGCATCTTTCCTGACTACCTTTAAAAAGGGTCGAGATGGACGACCACTGATTGATATTTGGGTAGAGGGGTCACTGTGGAAAAATGTCTTAATAGACACAGGAGCAGCAGTATCTGTCACAAACAGACAGTTACCAGTAAATCCTATAAAAAAGGTTTGCATTTCAGCATTTAATGTCACAGGATGCTATGCAGTGAGTAGCCAAAATGTGGACATAAAGTTTAGTCAAGAGGGACAAATATGGAAGGGTGCATTTTTAATGCATCCATCTTGCACAAATACCATTATTGGTATGGACATTCTAGGACCTTTAGGCATAGTAATTGATTTACCTAATGAAATTCTGTGGATGGGAGACAAACAACAAAGAGAGGAAGAGCAAAATACAGGTTGTTATGCAATCTCTCTACCTGACAAACCTGAAAAACCTACAGGCCATATAAATACAGACAGTGAGGATGTATGGAGGCATTTACAACAGCAATTCCCAAATCTATGGTCCAAGGGTCCCAGTGATTGTGGGAAACTAGAAAGCCCAGTAGAAATAGGAAGTGATCAGGACTATATACCACCTTTTCAAAAACAATATCCTATTCCTAGGGAAGCAGAAGAACATATGGAAAAATGTATTACAGAATGGGAAAGAGAAGGGATTATACAAAAAGGCAACAGTCCTACAAATTCACCAATCTGGCCAGTTAAGAAAAAAGATGGTAGTTATCGTCTTGTTATTGATTTATGAAAGGTTAATCAATATACCACTCCTAGAGCACACTTGATTCCAGGAGTCCCAGAGTTGGCTGCACATATTAAGCCACAAAGTAAGTGGTTTACAGTAATAGATTTAGCAAATGGCTTTTTTGCAGTGCCACTCAGGAAAAAGATTGGCCAAGATTTGCCTTTACATTTAAAAACCAGCAATATGTTATGACAAGGTTACCACAAGGGTTTCAAAACAGTCCAGTTATTTTTCATCAGACAGTAGGATCCATTCTAAAACATTTGGAAAAGGATGATTCAGTAATACATTACATTGATGATATTTTAATTCAGTCAGAAACAGTAGAGGAGCATGTACGGCTTCTTAAGAGAGTTTTTCATACTCTACAGCAAGCAGGGTTTAAGGTTAAAAGTGAAAAAATTCAGTTTATGACACAAAACGTTAAGTTTCTAGGTACTATTATAAAACCAACAGGAAGATCTCCTTGCCCTGTACGTGTACAAGGCATTTTACAAATGGAAAAGCCACTGACTATAGCAGACTTACATAAATTCATGGGAATCATGAATTACAATAGGGAATTTATAGAGGATTATGCAGCCGTGGCTGCTCCCCTATACAAAATGTTACATGAACAAAAGAACTCCACCTTTTTAGAGTGGGGATCTCATGAAGAGGAGGCATTTTCACAGATAAAAATAAAACTAGCACAAGCTACAGAACTAATAGCGCCCACTCCAAGGTTACCATTTGTGTTACAAGCAGCAGCAAGAAAAAAAACATTGTCTGTGGTACTACTACAGGAATGGCCACATGGTAGTGACAACAGAATGGAAAAAACATTACGCCCAGTCACTTTCTTTAGCAGAAAGATGACTCCAGTGGAATTGGGTTACCATCCATGTATACAGCAGTTATTAGCCATTTACTGGGGTATTAAACAAACTGAATATTTGACCGTATTTTCCAGCATTATAGTACAAACACCACATCAAGCTGTAAAAGCTTTGATAGACAGTTTTGAAATGAATAAAATTACAGATGGTATTAGTCAGGCAGTCTTTGCAAAATGGATGGCACTTTTTGGAATGAAAACTGTTACTATACAGACAGGGGATAAATACCATTTGTCAAACCATATGGGATATGAAGGAAAACAGCATAACTGTTTAGAAAAGATAATGTCACCTGAGGTGCAATTTTTAGCATCTGATTTTGATCACTTTAAGCCATCCATCTTTGTGGATGGAGCACGATATTGGGACCAAGGCAGATACTGGACAGGATTTGCCATAGTTCCAGAGAATCCACAACTGGGTTCTCCTGAACTAATCAAGTTACCAGGGCATATGTCAGCTCAAAGAGCTGAACTGGAGGCAGTATTGTATGTGCTAAAGTATTACAATCCTATTAACATTTTTTCAGATAGTGCTTATGTAGTAAATTCTTTAAGACTACATATGGAAACCTGGGTAAGACAAGGATTTGTGGATAGTGTAGGTAAACCATTACGGCATGCTGAAGTATTAAAAGACATATATAAAGTTATAACAATGTCAAAACAACAAGGACAGTATAGCATCTTAAAAGTAAAGGCACATCAAAAGCCAACCAGTGAAACTTACAGATTAAATGTGTTAGCTGATACCTTGGCCAAACAAGCAGCACAAAATGGAAAAGAACTTCCAGAATATGAGTATGCCAATGTAGAAGTTAGTGTCTTAAAAGAGCTAGATAAAGAGTCAATAGAGAAAGACCTTGTAAATATACAAAAACAACAGGGCTTAAAAGAAGAAACCGATCAGTGCAGATTGGCAGGTATGCCACCAAAGGAGTACTATGCATACACGACCTCCAAAGGGTTACAGTTGCCATATGTACCATTTCAGTTGGCACGCCAGTTGGTCAAGTTAAATCACCAAATACTGGGCCATATAGGAACTGATAAGTTATGGGCAGTTGTAAAAGAAAAGTATTGGAACCCAAATTTAAAAAAGGTCTGCAAACTGATTACAGAAGAATGTTTAATCTGTCTTCAGGTAAATGCTAAAAGCAAAAGGCCTCAGTTACATCGAGTACAGCCAGCGGATGGGTCATGGTATGCAGTTCAAATAGATTATGCAGGTCCATTACCAACAACAAAGGGAGGTTACAGATATCTACTAGTAGTAGTGGACGTCTTTTCAAAATGGGTAGAAGCAATTCCTACCAAAACCATGACAGCAAAGGCAACAGCAGAAGCCTTATGGAAAAATATTTTCTGTCATTGGGGATGGCCACGGGTTATACAGTCAGACAATGGCCCACAGTTTGTTAGTGATCTCATTAAACAAATGTGTAATTTGTTAGGCATACAGCAAAGGTTTCATGTACCATACCATCCACAATCTAATGGCATTGTAGAACGTATGAATCGGACGTTAAATGAACATATAAAAAAGGCATGCTTGGAAAAGGGCAATACATGGGTACATCATCTGCCTGGTATTTTAATGGGTATTCGAGCAACACCAAACAGCAAAACAGGTATTTCCCCATATGAAATAATGACAGGCCACAAAATGCCCATACAATTACCATTTGATCCAGATTTACCTAATGGTAGGCCCATGCTAGAAATTAGCAAACATCAGGAATGGCTAAAACAACTTACTAGTATATGTGACTATAATGCAAGGGAGCAAGCGTTCCATCTATGGAAAAAGGTGCCAATAATACCAGCTGAAGAAAACCTTCCCTGTGGAACCAAAGTATTGGCAAAAACATTCCAAATGGAAGGACCATGGGCTAGCAATTGGCAAGGCCCTTTTGAAGTAGTGGAACAAATTGGACCATTAGTGTACAAAATCAAAGGAAAAAAGAAAAACAGAACAATGTTGGTACATAAAGATCAACTAAGAATGATAAAAAATAGTGAACAATGTAAATCTGATTAAATGTATTCTTTTGTAGGTTTCCAACAGAGAAAACCCTAATGAAATTGACATGGTTTAAAGTACATCCTTTTGGAAATCCAGTTTCGGATGACCAAAGGCAAAATGATTCAACAATGGAATTTCTATTTAAAGGATTTTTTTTAAAATTGATAATAGCTATCATACTAACTATTATTGTATTGCTTAGTATTAAATTATACTTACAACCTGTTAATCAAACTGTAAAGTTACATAAGAGAGAGAGTAAAGAAATGTGGAAAAATGAACAAGACTGGTCACCATCTTTTAACACTTTCTTAGCAAGACAATGTTGGTATGCAAAAAGCATGAATGTTTCTAATTGTTGGGTATGTAGTTTAATACCAAAAATAACAGGGGTAATGCCTCTAATACCTGTTCCACTAAATTCTCTTAGTAGTTGGAGAGTATTAATAAATGAAACAGGAGATCAAGTTATAAATGTACAATTACGTAAAGCAAGAGTACAGTTATCTGCTATAGTACAGGGGATCACATGTTTTCAACAAAATGGAACTGTTCCAGTGGGTAATAGCAATTGTATTCAAACAATTGAAATGATAAATTTTCACAACCACATACCAGTACGTGGAGTATTTTCTCATGGTTTTCCTATTTTTATACCAATTAAGGGTCAGTTAATATTAAGTGACACAGCAGTATTTTATTTTTCACAAAATGACAAAAATGACTGTAAAACTAATATTACATGTTGGAGAAGTAAAACAGATAAAAACTTTACAGTTGTACATGATAAAACTCCTACTATGGGGCAAGTAAATGGCAGTCTGGTAAATAGCAGTGTTGCTCTATCAGATGGGTTATATTACATCTGTGGTAAATATGCTTATAAATGGTTACCAAAGGGATGGGATGGCACCTGTTATATAGGATTAGTGGTACCAGCAATGCATCATGTAAAAGAGTTACCAAAAGGAAACATTAGGAATACAAAAAGAAAAGGGATATATTACCTGTAATTGAAAGTCCAGAAAATCCAGTAGACACCTTAGATACATCACGTATATATCATCAAAATCTTGATTATATTAAATTAAAAGATATGGATTTAGGAGATGATGTAATCCCTGGAGCAGGTATTTTCCCTTGGTATGGGGCTGCAAAAGCCATCTGGGAACTGAGAAAACTATCTAAACTAGTTGAGGTATTGGCAAATGCCACTTTCAATGCAGTCCTTGACATTACTGTCGAAATGACAGCAATACGAACTATGGTTTTGCAAAATCGAATGGCATTAGATTACATATTAGCATCACAAGGGGGTACATGTGCTTTAATAGGAGAACAATGTTGTACATTTATTCCAGACAAAACAGAATCTGTAAAAGCACATTTAGAAGTGATTGCACAAGTGTCTCAACATACTAGAAAAAACTGTAATGATGACTGGAGTGAATGGTTTAGTAATCTATTTACAGGATGGACAGGAAAATCACTGTATTTTTAATTTCTTTTATTGTTATTGTAATGCTTGCTTGCATATTATTTACATGTATTAAAGTCTGCTTAGCAAAAGTTAGTCAAGTTACTGTTGTTAATTGTCATAATGAAAAAGTATTACCAAATAATGCTGAATTTATTTCTCTAGTTTAAAATAAAAAAGACGGAATTGTTAGAGTGTGCTCAACAATATACTAAGGTTGAAAGTAATTTTGCTGTAATTATGCAACATAAATAAGGTATAAGATAAAGCTTGCTTAAATGTAGAAATAGAGTTTAGTAATATGTAATCATACTAAATTACCATGACTTGGAAAAGGAATCTGCTGAATGGACATTTTTCCCTTACAGACTTAAAAACAGGATGTATGCAAGAGCAAAAATACAAAATCTGCTTTTAAAGAATGGACATTTTTCCCTTACAGACTTAAAAATAGGATGTATGCAAGAGCAAAAAATGCAAAATCTGCTTTTAAAGAATGGACAATGACACTGTGGCAATGTGTTTCCTCAAAAATATGTTTTTCTGCATGGAAAACAGGATATGGCACAAGAACAGACGTTCTTATACAAAGATCTAAATAAAATACAGGATGTTCACACTGTCAGAACAATGTGTTTCTTCAAAAATATGTTTTTCTGCATGGAAAACAGGATATGCTTATAAGCATTGGCACAAGAACAGATGTTTTTATACACAGATCCAAATAGAATACAGAACAATGGGTTTCCTCAAAAATATGTTTTTTTGCATGAACAACAGGACACTGTTACAGGATATTCACACTGTCAGAAAAGCTGGTCTCTTACAAGACATTGTTAAACAAGGAAGCTTAGTATTGTTTCTACAGGATAAGCAATTCTCCAGAATATAATACCAAGGACTAAAACTGTATATAAAGAGCTGTATAAATCCAGTTATGTTAGAGGTATGGTAGGGACTCATTTGTCCTAAGGTAAATGTTATAACTCTCACATCATCTGTACTATATGAGAAGTAAAGTTGGAACAGTACTTTTAAGCTGCAACGTTGTTCCGTTTGGTTTATTATAAAAAGTTATTTGTTACTGCTCTCTAAAGTTGATGCTGCAAAGTATATTCTCTCATCAGTGTATATTCTGCAAGTTTCTGTATGCAACAGACTGTGAATGCAAATATAACCAGACTTTGAATTTTAGCAGAATCCAGCCAGCAAGACTGAGTGTCTTAAGAACACTTCAAATCCATCACACCAAGCAGTAAGCAGCTCCATGTTATTTTTTCATACTTCACTCTTATCTTGGTGATCTGAAAAATAAAGGCTAAAAAGTCCACAATTGTGTAGCTTAGTAAACCTATTTGGGACGGCAGAATTGTGTGACTTAGTAGAGCTATTTGGGATGGTAGAAGTGTTATATTTGTGGGTTAGCAAGGTGTTATATGTTCATGCTTTGTTACATGTCTTCCTGCTGTTACATTGTTATGATATTCTATTCTCATTATTTGATATTTTGACATTGCTTTTTACAGTACATTCTTTGCTGTTTACTGCAACAATACAACTGCACTCACTTCTTAGTGATTATAGTTAATCTGAGTGGCCAGAATGTGTTTGTTGGTAATTGGATCTACATCTCCCCTGCCCAGCCCCTATTAGATTCTCATCTACTTAGGCTATACCATCCGTTCAACCATAAACCATCCTGGTGTGGTATCACCTTAAAATGGCCACCTGTTATTAGAAATTATTATGCCTCTGCAGTCAATCTACAAGTGTCCCATCCTTATATTTGACTGTAGGATATTGGCACATTATAAGATCCTGACCATTTCCTTGTCATCTCATGACCCATACAACCTTCCAGCCTCTATTCAAGCAGGCCCCCTAGTTTACCATTGGCCATGCTGCAACCACCTCATCTTAGTATCTCTTGAACAGCCACAATGGTTCGACCCTTCTCCATGGAAATCTTTGGAATTCTCTCCTGTCTACAGTAAATTCACTGAGACGTAAAATCATATTGTAGCAACAATTCATTAAATCCAGAATAAATTAGCAGCCACTGAGACCACAGAAAGGTGAATCTAACTTGGAAGACTATGAAAACTAACAAAGTATTGCCCATCGTAGGTGGTACCTTTTGGAATAGTTTTACATTCACAATTCATAGTCTTAAGCTGACAGCAATAGCATGCAATCATCATTTAGTGGTGGCTCAGACTGTTACATTTCAGAATTGTTTTGTACGCTGAGTTGGTTAGCAATGATCTTGCATGCAGCAGTTTTCCTTTACAAAGCACTTATATTCAAGGCCACAAGCACAATGGCAGTCAGTGGCGGATTATAATAAGCACAATTTGGGAAGCTGCACCGGACCCTTGAGTCCAGCGGGGCCCGTGGCAAGCTGGCTTTTCTGTTTTCTATTTAGCAGTTTTCTTTTTTTTTCCATTTCTTTTTTTTTCTTCTTTCTTTAGGCACATGTTTTGCTTTTTTTTAAGTGTTTGACCTGGTACTGCTCATGTACAATGACACTGACCTAATACCTTTAATGACCTGACATTCTACTGATGAGTTGAGTGGGGACTTTGAATAGGCATTTCTAAGAATGGGAAGTTGTTGAACATTTTGAAGGAGACTCTGTACAGGAAGCAAACACGTGTGTGTGTGTGTGTGTATGTGTGTGTGTGTGTGTGTGTGTGTGTGTGTGTGCGCTATGGCTTCCAAAACTCCAATGGCTGCCAACAGGAATTGGATTGCAGAACTGGATTACACTGCAAACTCAGACTTTGAAGGGCAAATCAAGAAGGCCAGTTGTTAGAGTTTAATTTTTTTTTTTGTCATTCTTAATGCTCAGAAAAATTTACCCGATCCCTGTTGTTACCTGTTAACCAGTTATACCCAGATTAGTGTGACCCAGGAGCACTGTCTAGTTAAGTGATATGTTCACAATCACATAGTATGCAAATGGATGCAGAAGACTCAAACGCTGCACCTGTGAGTACAGGAGATGCAGTGCATTAAAGGAGTACAGCAGGTTTCTCTAATGTATTCCTCAACTTCATGGCCCTTTTCCTCCCTATTTACATTGTCCTCTGTAAAGCAACAACAATAAAGCATTTACAATTTTTATAATTCCCCTTACTTCTGTAACAGAAGCCTACCTTCTCATACTGTGATGGTTTCACTTACAAAATGATTCTTTCATGTTTGAATAAAGCTTGCTGGAGTCACCCAATTACTGACATCATCGAGGCCAGGCAGTGCAGGTACTTTTTTTTTTTTAATCAGTTCCCTCCCCCAAAGTGACATCACCACAGCCGTCATCTGATTCTAACTAAAATAATAAGACCCACCCATTCTGTGATGTCATGGCTCCCTTGTCCTTCCCCTAGTCTGAGTGCTGTTCATTTTATTCAGTAGTAGTGTAGTAACACCGATGTTTAGAAACACAGAAATTCGGTATGCATACTTGTACATTCTACACGGCAAATGATGCTTAGGTGGTGTATCGCTTGCATACTTCTCTGTTGTATTTGCACCAGATACTGCTAGTGTGCAGTGCGGGAATAGAAAGATTAAAACATTACCCTGGTATCAGAGGTGGCAGTGCAACATATTCATAGTGGCTTAACATGAGAGTAGCTCTAAGCAAGCACCATGTGAAACCTGAACAAGCACCTAGAATTATTCAGTGCAGCTTCCGCACCTTAAGTCTGAAAATGAATTCACATACTCACATGAACAGGAGTAACTGCATATTGATGGCTAAAGGTGTAGGGGCATGTCGGGTGGTTACTACACTGCAAAACTGGTATGTAATGGTGGAGATATTTGGAAGGCATGAGCAAACACACCAGTATATTAAAGCCATAGCACCAATTGAAGTGGAGGCTGGCAAATAGATTTAGTAAGGGATTTTGTCCATGCACAAATATTTCAACAGTGATTCTTTGCAGTGGCATCCATTATCTGATTCAAGGTAAGTTAACCTTGATGTCCTTTATTTAAAAAAAAAAAAAATCAATAAAAAATGTACAACACGATTTAGACTGATTCTATTACTTATATAGTTTTTATGCTTAGAATAATATTTTATTTTAATACATAATATTTTTTATGCTGCTATTCTTAAATTGCAAGAATATGTTTTTAATCATCATGTTTTCAACTGATATCATTTGATATTTTATAATATACTAACTATCATAGTTTTTAATGATTAGCCTAACTAATAGAGCCCATACACATTAGAATTATATATATTTAGTCTGGGATGAAGTTTATGTTGTTATTTAGCATCAAATGCAATGTTGGTAGATTGGATATCTTAGTATATATAATATTATTATATGTTTCGTTCCGAATGAGTTTTATGTTGCTGTTTAAGATCAGATGCAATGTTATAGAATTAGCTGTTTTTATTTAAGACGTATTATCATATGCATTTTCAGTCAAAGTCTAATTCCTATTGTGGTTCTTTAATTAATAATTGACAAATCACTATGGCTGTTATTAGCTATATAAGGCGCATGAATTTCATGTTTACTGTTTAAGATCTGAAGAAGCTACAAGTTAGTGAAAGCGCTTATCATATTATTGTTATTTTAACTAATAAATTTGTTCCGTGCATTATTCTGACTTGAATCCAGTGGAAGCTTGTTTTATCGAAGGAACAGTATCACTCACTCGATCACCGCTTGCTTTAACAGTTTATTTTTTACGTTCTAGTCATTTTTAACCAGCTAGCGTGCCTCCGGCTTGTAACCAGGAACTATATTCTCCTGAAAAAATGTACTTTGTTATAAGTGACTTCTGGACACAAGAAAAAGAAAGGTGAAAATATAGCAATGTGGTTTATATGCACAAAGACAAATCCAGAGTCACTGCAAAAGGTTTTTTTTGCAAACCAACCAGTGGAGTAAAAACATATGAAGGCAAACACTGCATACCAACACACTTTGCACATGTAAATCACATTTTTTAACAAGCTGGAAGCATGAAGTGATACCTTAACACTTAAATTAATAAAGATCTAAACTGGTTAATAGTATAAATGTTTTATTCTTTAGCTCCTTGGTGCAAGACCTTACTGGATGTGATTGCAGTCAAGTAAGGCCATGGCTATAGTGCAGCAAAAAAATGTCCCCTCTAACAAAGGAAATGCTAGAGCAAAGATTAAATTACATGAGTCAAGCACCCTGCTGAGATCTGCCAATCAATGGAATTACCAGGTCAAATTACCCTCAGGACTTTGACAGCTAGGGAAGCTAAGTGTTATGGGGGAGGGGAGAAGTAAATGGACTGGAATTCATTGTCTCACAAATTAGTGCCATTTAAACTAAATTAGAAAAAAAGGCAGCAGTAAACAGCACTTTGTGTTCTGTGGCATTTGCACTGTTTCTGTTTTAAGTAGTCATCCAGCAGCAGGGAATGTTACTTACACTGTTCTATTTTACTCAGTACTTTTTACGCATGCAACATCTATGAAATGACAGGAACTTTAGGCAAACGGAGGCCTGCATGATGTAACATTTTTGAGCCAAACAATGATTTCTAGGATACTGGATGGCAACCTGATTTATCCAAACCACATCAATATGCCAGCCTCCAGGTGGTCAGAATCTGGAATTACATATAAAAATATTTAAAATTCTGTAAATAATCCCAGAGCGCTGTTAAAGTGTAGGAAACATCATGCCATGATGTTTTAAACATGTGTTTTGAGTCTGTGGGTGCAGTACTCCTTTAAGAGCTTAGGGCCTTAGTCCTCTGCGGTAACTGCCAACCTCTGTTGACTTCTTCATTTTATAGTAAATCATTAAGGATTACATTTAATCAATAATACTAGTCATTAGAGTTTCAAAATTGTTGTTACTAAAAATGCAAAACCTGGTTTTCTGTTAAATTTTAAGTGAATTAGAGTAGCCTGCCTCTTATCTGTCTCTGATTTTGCAGAACACCTCTGAGTTTGTCTCATATTTATGAGCTGTCCTGCTAACTTCTTTTTTATGGTAAATAATTGAGGATTACTGTCAGATGGCAATAGTAGTCATTAAAGTTTCACAGTTCATATTGTTCAGAAAATGCATGTTGTTCTGTTAGCTTCTTAAGTGAAGTAGAACTGCCTGATACTTAATACTCTCAGATGTTAATGAGCTGCATCTTGTAGTCAGAAATCATTCCACTGTCATTTCCCTGCTGTGTGACTTTGAGCATGTTATTTAACTAGACAGTGCTCTTGTGTCACCTCTGAAAAGGGGCACATTGCCCAGAGGGCTTTCCTGGTTAATAAATAGGTAAAATTAAATAATATTTAAAATGTGCCCCTTTTGGGCCTTTGTCCTCCCATTATTTTTGGATATGTATAGAATTCTTGAACAAAGAAATTAGAGGTATTTTGGTCTGCTCTTTGTGGAATGTGTTTTTTTCTGGCAAATTGTTGTGGATTGTATTCACTAAATTAATGAGACACATTAGTTTTAGACTGTGTAACCTTCACAAAGTGCTTGCTAATTTAAGGCTTGTTATGCTAGCAACTTTCTAACTATGTAGATGTTGTTGTGTCTTTCGGCTTTTCCCGGTTGGGGGTTGCCAGAGAGGAACTCCGGTCCACTAATGATTGGCAGTAGATTTTTACATGCTGAGTTGGCGGCCCTGACGCACAACCTTCAACGAAGGTACGCCCATTCAAGCATGTCTCCACACAGAAGACGCTCTAGCTGAGAATTGAATCGGACAACATCTTACTGTGAGGCGACAACGCTACCGCAGCACCACTATGTAGATAAATATTTGAAATCTGTTCCTGAATTTGAGTCTTCATCTCTGATTCTTGTTTTAAGAAGTTAATAGGGCAGGGGGCATTGCAATGGGTTGCACTCTATAGCTCTGACAACTAGCTAAGATATTTATGTGCTATTTTTTATGAATGTATTTGTTCAATTAATCTCAAGCAGATATCTGAGGTGTACAAGGGGCTAAAATTGCTGATTGTGTGTGTGCTTATGTAAAAATACTTGATTCCTGCATTCCAGTATACTTATGGTTTAAAGAAAAGAACTGATTATAATAAATTGGTGCATCGTCAAATGAGACATGCTCTTTGGGTATTATTTTTGGTTTCCTCAGCTGTTGATACTGTGTTTATCATTTGGTTGTAAATAAATTGGACAGAGCAAAGTCTGAGTTTATTGTTAATATTTTAACTATAAATACATGTTTAATATATCTTGGTATTTGCATGCATGTGTTGTGAAATGTACATTGATTGGCTTCCTGTAGAGCATGGTTTCATTCCCTCAGCCTTTGTCTACAGTATGACTCTGATCAGGTTGTTTCACCAAAGAAATCTCCTGGGGGCACTTGGGTCTAGTGGCCTGTCCCAGGCTGTTAAGAAATACATTACACATTTGTCTTTTGAATTCCTCCATCCTTCACATAGCCACTAATTATTACTTCACTGTTTACTATTTGACTATGAATCCTAGCATGTCTCCTGTAATTAAATGGCTTGCCAATTGCATTTTCACTAAATGTGAATTTCAAGTAAAGAGACATTTCCTGTTTCTCATGCTAAGTCCATTTTCAATGAAAATGGGTGTCTGTTTTTGCTGTAAAACTTGAAATAACCGTTTTAAATGAAATCCAAATCTCTATGATAAGTGTAAAAGTATAAAAGAAAATAGCACATAAACTGATGGTTTGAACAGTGGTTTATGTTAATTAGACAGAGACAATCAAATACTGAGATACTGGTATGGCTGGCAGCGGCCTGGTTCATTATCCTGTATAGAGCCCATCTGAGTGAAATTCGACTCAGTTGACTGTGGAGGCATATGCTGCAACAATATGGCATTATTAGCCATACAGGTTGGTCAGACCTGTACTGAGTGATACCAGATGGAATAGATATTCTTGATGACAGGAAAGATATAGGAAGATCAAAAATAAGATGTAGGTGTCATGCAGACATGTAAGCCTCCCCCCAAAAAACAGTATTTTGTATGCAGTAATATTTCTGATTTTTTTTGTATCACCTGTGGGTTGTTGAACAAAAGCTGCTGCAACATCTATATTGTTTTAATTGTCTTGCTTTGCTCCTTGCACTAAATGAATTAATTAATTAATAGATCTGAATTCTGTAATATACATACATACAAATATTTCAAGCATGGGCATTAATCCCTTCTAGCCTGCCAATATACCAAAACACTTGTTCCCATAATAAGTGTCCAGGTGGTTCTAAAAATATCTAAACTAATACTTGCTTTAATGTAATTTGGTAGTCTGTTCCATGCATCAGCTATTCTGTCAGAGAGCCAATTAGTACACTTTTCATTCCTACAGAATCTTTTTTAATTTCTCCAAATCTTTTGGGTTTCTAATACCATGACGGGAATGGACCCCATTCATAAGTCAAAGTACGATTAAAGTTCATGAAATTAGTATTGTTTCTTCACAGCACCCACAATGTGCCCAGTAATGACTCCTTCTGCAGTTCATACAGAGTTACATGTATTTCGGAACCACCAATGAGCGAAACTGTCCAGATAGACACCACGATTTCAAAACAAGTATTTAATCCACATAACACCAAACATATAAATTCCAAGCAGCAACACTTGTGAAAAAACGAAACACATACAAGGAATAGCACCCAGGAACACGTTAAAAAGTTAACAGCAGTTAAGCGCTTTCAACCATAAACAGCTGGTCTTCCTCAGAACTGCTAAAGGAAGCGTTCAGTCAGTTTAAATCAACTTTAAGGCGCCAAAAAATGCTTATCCATTCTTAAAGGTATATTTACTTACATATATATATGATAACCAATTTATAGCTAATAAATAAATAGATAAATAATCCCTGATATGCCCACTTGTTATGCTCACATTAATATAGGTTTTGGTATGAAAATCACTCCATCTACGTATTTCATTGTAATTTTAAAAATAGAAATAAAAATATAAGTAAAAATATTACTATACCAAAGTGCTTAGGATATGTACTATATAAATCTATTAAGTACATAACCTTCTGATGCTATCAACATATAACCAAATTAGTTTGTGTCCATTTAATATTAAAAATAATACTGCCTTATTCCTAGTAATATTAAAATAACAATCATGTAAGTACAATAAGTACATTAAATTAATAAAATCTTTCCACTGATGTAAACAACTATACAGTGTATAGCAACAATATACGTTTTCTGTAATTGTTGATATGGTTAAAAATGTATATAACTAATATGTGAAATGAAAAATCTATACCCTATTAAATAATTGAAAAATATATATAAAAGCCTAAACTAGATGTACTGAGTGTCATGAATACACAAGTATTCACAAAAATTACTAAAATGTATGAATTTAAAACACATAATAATATGATTTTAGATAGCTAATATATGTACATTATGAGACGTGTGATTCTTACTAGACACTGGTAGGCTATATGTGAATTATTTGAATTTCAAACAATAATGCCACTATAATAATAAACTTTTAATAGATATATTGTCGTTTAAACCCGGTGGACAAGTTGCATCAGTATACAACTGCCACCAAGCCTCTCTAAAGGCTATTAATCCTTTTACGTCACCACCCATAGGGTTACAAGGAATCTCCTCCAATATTGAGAATTTAAAAGTGTGTTCTGCTCCCAATGTATGAACGTGTCTATACAAAGCATTAGTAACGTCCTTCGTCCTAATGCAATACAAATGGTCATATATGCGCTTTTTCAAACTTCGTTCCGTCCTCCCCACATAATATGCGTCACAGGAGTCACATATAGCTAAATAAATAACATTTTTAGTATTACAATTTCCTTTTTTTGCATATAATAACACTTCTATGTCCATTCTTTAATACAATTCTACTGGCACAGTTCATATATTTACAATAATTGCAGAAACCACACTTTTTACTTCCTATTTGAGGTTTGAAATTCTTACTTACTCCTGTGTGATGTTCTAAAAGTTTTTTCATATTTTTACCCATCCTATATACAAATTTAGGCTTACTACCCAATATACTAACCAAGTATTGATCACTACTAATCAAATACCAAAATTTTAAAATAATTTGTTGAATTTTTTCAGTGGCTATATTGTAAGGTAAAATACATGCCCTTAAATAACTCGGTCCCACTCCTTTAGTGTTCAAATTGGGGCAAATTTGAATATCTCCTGATCCCAATAGTGGTTTATACTTTGTACCCCAGTGTTCTAATATATATGTCACAGTCTCAATCATCATACTTCTTGGGTAACCCCTTTCTAAAAAATAACTTTGAATTTGTGTTAATTCTTTTTTCAAATCTGTAAACTCGGAAACCATTCTTGCGGCTCTTATACATTGTCCTTTAAAGACATTGTATTTGACCTTGGGAGGGTGACAGCTGGTATAGTCCAAGTAATTGTTAGAGAAGGTAGCCTTCCTATAAATTTTAGATGTTACTTTCCCCTCATCATGTGTTACCATAGTGTCCAAGTATGGTAATCCTTTTGGATCAATATTATACGTAAACTTAAGATAATCACTGCTATTTTTAATAAATTCTAAAAAGTCTAGCAGGTCATCCTTACTTCCTTGCCATAGTAAGTATAAATCATCTAAAAATCTGGAATAGTACTTGACATTAGAGAAATAAGGGTTGTTAAACAAAACTTCGTCCTCCCAATTAAGCATGACAAGGTTGGCGTAGATGGGGGCACAAGCCGCCCCCATTGCTACGTCCCTGGTCTGCTTAAATAACTCTCCTTCAAAATAAATATAATTATTTTCTAACACTAATGACATCATCTCTGTTAATAGACATATGGTGTCCCATTCCAAGTCTGTATGTCTCCTCAAGCTGTTAGAGAAAGCTTCCAAGCCCTCTTGTTTAGGAATACATGAGAACAAATCAATCACATCAATAGTGATTATGTATTTAAATCCTGTGTTCTCTGCATTCGAAACTGGATACTTGGAAAGGAAACACCACGAATCCTTAACCATATGTGGAATGAGAGTGTATATATTTTTCAAAATAGTATCAATAAACTTTTCCATCTTGAAAGTTTTTGAATAACTACCCGAAACTATAGGTCTCAGGGGAGGATCATTGATATCTTTATGAATTTTCGGGATGCCCACCATAGTAGCCAACCTAGGATGTTCTACTTTAATAAATTTGTATACCTCATTAGTAATTCTCGCATCCAATGAGTATTCTTCAATATATGAATCAATTCTACGGTAAGCTATATGTAATTCATTCCTAGAAATGGTTACATAATTTCCTGTATTGTGTAAAATATCATAAATTTTTTGTGTATATATCATGTTGTCATAGATTGCAATACCTTCCCCTTTATCGGGTTTCATAAGTCTTATAGTATTGTTATTTCTCAATGATTGGAGTAGTCCCTCTTCTTCCAAAGTCAAATTAGTATTCCCTTTCATCTTCCTAAGTTGATTATACTCACTATAAATCTCTCTAGTGACAACCTTGTCAAAGGTGTCAATAATGGGGTGATTCAAAGGTGTAAACTTACTCTTGATAGACAAATTGTGACCGATGTTTACATCGCTGTCTGTACTATTAGCATTCTTAATATTCTTGTCTTTAAAAAAGACCTCTAAATTGATTTTCCTAATATATTTTTTAAAATCCATCAGTACATTAGTTAAAGAAAATTTGGGATTGGGTATAAATTTCAATCCCTTCTCAAACAAGTTAAAATATATCTTAGTAATCTGTAAATCCGTATAGTTATAGATATTGAAATGTCGATATGAAGCAACTTTACCTTCAACCACTACTTCCTTATCTCTATCATGATCAATTTCCTCATGATTACTATCACCTATAGGTTTAGTGTGTGTGATGAATGTATTCGATATATTTAAATTACTTGATGTTTGTGTGAATGGTATGATCTCTCTTACCATTTCCCCCTGACATAAAAATTTGGAACTCTTCTCTGGTATGGGGGGTGATTGCCCTCCTGATGTGTCCGAAAATCCATATGATTCTGTTTATCATAGTTATTTACATTCACAGATGGCATATCATCCCTTAGCTTTTCCTTATAATCACTATTTCGTCCCCGATTGTTCTGCCCTGCATGATAATTCTGTTTTTTCGGCCACACATATACTTGTTGTTTATGATATAGTTCCCTATCCCTTTTGATTTTGTCAAGTTTCCTCTTACATAAATTATCTGCCCATTTTTTGGCCTCGAAGTATTGCTTGTTATATAATCTTTCCCAATCCTTGAACAATAGATCATTGACGATCTGTGTATTCAAAACCTCCACTTCGTGAATAATTTTACTCAATCTTTCATCATGATACTTCATTAATATACCTATATAATTGAAACCACATTCATCAAAAAAATTATTAAATTCCTTTGTACTAGAATTGGTCAAATCAATGCCTAATGGTAGCTTGAAGAACCTAAGTCCCTTAGGTACAATCTTATAATCTAAACATTTCTGTAAGAACATATTGTCCACCTATATATATATGTAAACAAGTGGGCATATCAGGGATTATTTATCTATTTATTTATTAGCTATAAATTGGTTATCATTTATATATGTAAGTAAATATATCTTTAAGAATGGATAAGCATTTTTGGCGCCTTAAAGTTGATTTAAACTGACTGAACACTTCCTTTAGCAGTTCTGAGGAAGACCAGCTGTTTATGGTTGAAAGCGCTTAACTGCTGTTAACTTTTTAACGTGTTCCTGGGTGCTATTCCTTGTATGTGTTTCGTTTTTTCACAAGTGTTGCTGCTTGGAATTTATATGTTTGGTGTTATGTGGATTAAATACTTGTTTTGAAATCGTGGTGTCTATCTGGACAGTTTCGCTCATTGGTGGTTCCGGAGTATATTTTGGTGTTTTGCACTTGAAATTTCCAGAGTTACATGTATTGGTAACATATATAAATATGACTGTAAATTCTTTTTTATAAGACCTGTTGCTCCTACTACTGGAACTATCTGGGTATCTTTCTTCCACATTGCTCTTGTTTCTGCCTGCAAATTCTGATATTTTATTACTTTGGGTCTCTCTATATGCAAGACACTGTAGTCACTGGGTGTAGTGATTTCAATGATAACTTTTCTTTTCTTTTCATGGACCATTATATCTGATTTTCTCGCATCTGTCTTTTGAACTGTTAGTAATGGGTGATCCAATGTGATGTAGACTTCATCATTTTCTATGGTGCTTTGTGGCTCATGTTTGCAATGTTTTTCAGCTACTTCAATATTATAATGTTTGTACAATCCCAAGTGCAACAGTCTTGCTACATTATTATGCTTTTCAGTATACAATCCATCTGCCATTAGTATGTCACAACCAGCAACAAGGTGTGCAACTGTTTCTAATTCTGTTTTACAAAACCTACATTTGTCTGTTTCTTCCACATGTTCAAGGGACTTTGCAAACCAATGTTTATGTAGCACACTATCTTGGGCTGCCAATATTAACCTTTCATCTTTTGGCCTGAATTTGCCTCTTCTTAACCATTCCTGTGTTCGATCCTGATCAACAAGGTCCTTCCAGAAGTTTTCTATACTTGCAATTATATTTATACATTTTCCACATTTCTTACCTTCTCATCTGGTCCTTCATTATATTATTTCTTTTGTGTTTTGGCACATTCAGTTGCTTGCCTGATTTTTATCTACTTCTGGTTTGCTTTACATTCTTGCTTAACATCGATATGCATCTGCTAGATTAAGCAGAGAAGTCATCTTAGATTTATTCTCCTCATGTTTCAAAACTTTCACTATATTTAGGTCTTGCGAGGTCAGCAGATATGTGTGCCAGTCCATGATTGCAGATCTATACATGTAACCAGTTTTAAGGAGGCTCATCCCTCCTTTGGAATGGGGAATATATAATCTTGATTGTAGAGCTATACATGCAATCAGTTTTAAGGAGGCTCATCCCTCCTTTGGAATGGGGAATATATAATCTTGATTGCAGATCTATACATGCAATCAGTTTTAAGGAGGCTCATCCCTCCTTTGGAATGGGGAATATATAATCTTGATTGCAGATCTATACATGCAATCAGTTTTAAGGAGGCTCATCCCTCCTTTGGAATGGGGAATATATAATCTTGATTGCAGATCTATACATGCAATCAGTTTTAAGGAGGCTCATCCCTCCTTTGGAATGGGGAATATATAATCTTGATATGCACTGATTTTTATAAATCATTTGGTAAGCATGAAGCATCCTTCTTGCTTTCCTGTGCAACCTATCCAACACGTTTTGGGCCCAGTCAGTCACTCCAAAACTATAAGTTAGGAAAGTAAGAGCAAATTGGTTTATAGCCTGAATTTTGTTTCTAGCTGTCAATGCTGTTTTCAGGATTAATTTAAGTATTCTAAAGTATTCTTTAGCTAAGTTTTATTTGCATTTGTTCATGTTTTATTGTTTATCCTTTATCATTCCTCAAATATTTATACGCTCGCTTTTGTTCAAGTTCTTTTATATCACATTCTTGTCCCAAACTGATGATTTCTTGGTGCTGCAGTTTTCCTGCTTTAAAGGTTGCTTTTGTACATTTATCAAGACCAAATGACATTCTTATATCATCAGAAAACGTTTTGACAACTTGCAGTTTTGCTTTCAGTTCCTCATCTAATGAGCTATATAGGTATAAATAATCAACAAAGAAAAGATGACAAGTCATTACATTTTGTTGTTTTCTAGGAGCCAAATTATACCCATGGCCTAATCTATTAAGTAGACAGCTTAATGGGTTAAAGACAAGACAGAATAGAGAGTCACCCTGGAATATCCTCCTTTGAATTTTTATCCCTGAGATAATAATTTGTCCTTTATCATGGCTTAATTGTAAAGTGGTCTTCCACTGTTTCATGGTCACTGTAATGTAGTTGATCAGTGTACGGTGCATCTTATACATTTTTAAGCACTCTTTCATCCATGGGATACTGTCAAATGCTTTTTTTCTAGTCAGTCCATGCCATACTTAGATTCTTTCACGTTTTAGTTCTCCACTATGACTTTAAGAAATCATCCTTTGTTCCATATGCATTTCTTTTATTGCTCTTTTGTTCTATTGCCATAATTGAATTTTCTTTTAAATGACTATAAACTCTGCTAGCATCAATTCCAGTGTATAGTTTATACATCATCGAAAGGCAAGTTATTGGTCTATAATTTTTAGGGTAGCTTCCAGGTTCCTTCTTAAGTAGGAGCATTGATTTTCCTATTGTTAGCAAGGTTGGTGTCTGCTTGGGGTTTGCATATAAATAATTCTTACTCATAGCTAAATCTTTGTGCAAAGATGTTAATACTTTTAACCAGACATTAGGTGTTACATCTGAGCCTGGGGTTTTCCAATTAGAGGCTTTTTTAACTTTGTTTCAATCTCTCTGGCTGTTACTTCATCCTGCACCTTTAAACTTTTTATTATTTCTTTCAGCTCTTCTATCCATTTAGCATCTTTGTTATGTAACACAGGACCTTCATAAATACTTCTCCAAAATATATCTATTTCTGTTTTTTTTTTTTGGTTTTTTTTTTTTGGTGGTCTTTCAATTTGTTTTACCTTGTATCCCAATTTTCTATAAAACTTTTTTGGGTCATCAATAAATTGCTTATTTTGTACTTTTCCTTTATATGTATCTGTGTATCTTCTAAGCCTTTCCGCCTGTGCTGAGATTTTTAGTTTATTTGCAACAGTGCATGATAGATCCTACACATTGCTTTTATCACATCTATCTAAGTATTTTTGTTGATCTGTTCCCCCTTCTATACTCTTCTAACATTGACACTTATTGTCTTAATTGCTTTATAATTTTCTCTATTCGATATTTCCATGATGGTATTCAATTTCTCCCCTTCCTTTCCCTCACTACCCTGTGTTCTTGTGGTAGAACTTTATCAGTTATTAATTTAGCTGCACAGTAATAGATCCTGTTTACTTCTGTTATATCACATGGATCTGTGTGGACAGTCCTAACTACTGTGTTGATTTGTTTTATCAGACCTCTGACATTTTGGGTTTTATTGACCTTTTGCAGTCTATTTCTTTCATTGATCTTAATATGTCTATCAATCTCTACTAAATCAAGCAACTCTTCTGTTAACTCATTTTTTTCTAAACTGAAGGTACATTTTTTGTTTTCTATTTCCCGCAGGCATTCTATAGAAAGTTCTATAGCATCTTCCTGTGGCACATTCTCTTTAATTTCATCCTGTGCCACTCATTGCTCTGTCATATGGGAACTCAGTGACCTATCACTCCTCAACACTGACTGCATCAGAGTTTCCACAGTTTCTTGTTCCTTCCCTTGCTGTCCAGCTTCAAGTGAACATTTATACTGGTTTCCTGTGGAAGGCTCCAAAATATATTCATATGGCATCTGACCAATTGCTTCCCATCCTACTGGTTTCTGCTTAATTTGGATGTCCATCTCTCTATCTTGTTGTGGTGCTTTCTGAATTAGATTTTCTACACTGACTCCTTCACTTCATAGGTACTCCAAAACCTCAATTTCTATTTCTTTAACTTCTTCTATCTTCTACATAGGTTGTCTGATTCTCTTGTACTTTTTGATAACCCCAAACATTTCCAGAGGTAGTTGTCTCTAAATGCCCTTAATACCTGAAAATGATCTCTTAGATATCTATAAGAGACACTGTACAAGTTTAGATATTTTAGTATTTCATAATAACTTAAATGTTCACATCCGTGGATGCTCTTGGTATATTTCTTCTGTACTCTTTCCAGTTTACTCATGCTTGTTTTCTTAGAAGGATTCCATATTGTTATTCCATACTCAAGTTTAGGTCTAATGTAATTAACAAACAATGACTTCATCACTTTTTATTTCCTAGACTTTACAAATCTTTTTATACAACCTATAGTTCTATAACTATCATTAACCAATTGGTTGATATGATTAGAAAAACTCATAGCTGGATCTACCCATATACCCAGGTCCTTAAATGAGTCTACAGTTTCAGTCACTGTGTGCTGTATTAAATACTCACCTTTCAATTTGTCCCCCAAATCTCATATGCTTAGTTTTTGATATATTTATCAGCATATTATTCTCCTATGCCCAAATGATCAATTTAGTCAAGTTATTTTGCCGAAATGCCTTATCTGTAACACATGTAATCAGTTTACCCAAATTCAGGTCATCTGCATATAGACTGTAGAACACCTCAGATGAAAATGTTAGGTCTGAAAGATACAATCTAAACAAGTAATGCCCCAGAACAGAGCCACATGGGACACCCTGACTGTAACCAGAATTTCACCTGTCCAGTTGTTGTATGATACTTGCCATGTCCTATTTCTAAGTCATGCAGCTATCCAGCTTATCAAGAGTACATCAATACGTAGTTGCTTTCATTTATTGATCAGTGATTTGTGTATGACCCTGTCAAATGCTGAAGTTAAATCTATATAAATTGCATCACAGCACAATTTTTCATTCATAGCTGTTATTATATTGTTATAGAACATCATGTTACAGGTGGTAATAGATGTATTTTCTACATATGCATGCTGATATATGGGTTCAAGTCCCAACTTATCCAATTCTGACAATAACATCCGATATTACCTTCTCCATTATTTTTTCTACACAGCATGAAAGTAGACTTAAGAGTCTATATGACTCTGGGTTTGTCCTACTTCCCCTTCCCCTTTTCCCTTAAAGACATGTTTAATAAGCACATGTCTCCAATCTTGAGGAATCTCTCCATATTGATATGATCTAGTGAATAATAGATATAATGGCACCATAAGTTCTTGCTGAAGTGTTCTCGGGTCATTGTTACTAATTCTGTCTCCTCCCTGTGCTTTGTTTGGATCCAATTTGTGTAGTTCTTTTTCAATATAATCTAATTTGATTCTAGTATCTGAGGTTACCTGGATGTCACTAGGGCAACATATCACCCTTTTTTTCTGTGGAGTCAAACTGTTTTGCATAAGATTTTGTAAACATATTTATAATCTGTTGTGTCTGAGACTAAATTGAATCTGCATACAGTTTATCAATTTATATGTCTTTACTCCTTCTACATCTTATGCATCTGTAAAAAAGTTTCCTAGTATGCTCAATACCTTTATATAAATTTTCTTCAAATTTTTGCTTGATTTTGTCTCACACTATGCTTGATCTGTTTGTCCAGCTTGTTTATTTCAGTTTTCAAAGTTGTAGTTAGACCTCTCTTCCATTTCTTATATTTTTTATCTTTCACCTTAATCATATATCTTGTTCTTATGGAAATATATCTCCCTGATGTTGTATGACTATATCCTGATGTCAAACATTTGTTTTTATTTTTTGCACTCAGACAATTTCTCTTTCAAAACTTTTCACATTCCATCTACAGTTCTTCCACTGAACACCTAACTTCAGTTAGTTTTACATAGCGACTGTTTTGCTTCTGTATAATCTATAATTAAATGCACTGGTTTAAATTTCAGTTGGGCAGAATTACCTAGCAACAAATGAACCTTTATAACCCCATGGTCAGTGCACATCAATGGTGGTAAAATACAATGTGAGAGTGTTGCATTTTAGTAATAAAGTACTGTAATACCTTCATTACAGCCTCCAACAACTGTGAAAAGAGTGACATTAGTTAGGTCATATAGTCTGCATTTTTTACAGTGATAAATAGAACTGTCTGATCTTCAGCATGCATTACGTAGTCATTGTTGCATATTACCATGATAAAGTATTCACTAGAAGATCGGATTGTAAAGGATTTCTGCATTTAGTTAAAAACTGTTACTCTGTCTGGCAGTTAGCATAGTGGACTAAAGCATACCTCTCAATTGTCCTGGATTTTGACTCAAATTTTACTTGTAATCCCATCCAAAGCTGGTGACATTTGGAGTTATGAATTATTACAAGGGCAGTTAGCCTATTACTAACCTATAAATCTATGAATCTATGAATAATGACAATAATTAGAGTTATAGACTTCTTTTATTGCAGAAAATGGATATTAATTCACATGCTCTTATTCTGTGAATGTCTCATTAATAGTACCAATATTTTGCAAGTGTCCCTGATTATGCATGATTAATTTTACATAGGTTCATAGGTTTATACTAGGCTATCTGCCCTAAGGCATTTATAAGCCTAGCCCAAATTTTTGTGGCTTACGCCACCCCTTATATGAAAAAATACTGTGCCCATTAGTTTGTTGTGCCTCTGTCCAGCAGTGACACAGAGATGATTCCCGGGGTAAACCTACGATCTCCCAACCACAGGTCAAGATTTCTCTTGAACAGAGCCAGCGAGGTGCTCTGCCTCACATGGACCGGGATTTTATTCCACAGCATAGGGTGTCTCTGAGTGATAAATCTATCCCTCCAGCACGTCCTATTTATATTTGTGCTAAGGTTTAAGTCGCTTGCTCTAGTGGTTTTGGTGGATTTGGATTTTTTGAGGTGGAGCATGTCCATTAATTCCGGGTTGGACATGGCCTTGTATGTCAGGCACGTCACCTCTGAGCAGACGGTATGCGACTGAATAGAGCTGGAGTTTCTTCAGTCTGGCAGCATATGACAGATTTTGGAGTCCCTTTATCCTTTTGGTGAGGAACTTTTGGGGAACATTTGCCCCTGATTCTGTTGAAATTTTCCTTGACTAGTTGAGAGCTATGGACTACAGATCTGAGCTGTTAATCAGCTGCTTCCTGTATCAGTGGTGTAGGCTTTGAGTCTTACCACCTTTGTTTACTTACCGTATTACCTTGATCAAGTTAGTTTGGTCATTATTACTGTTATTAATTTTTTAACAGACATCTGAGGAGGATACTGTTGACAATGTAACTATAATCACTTGGTTTGGGGGATGTTTGTGAATAAAAATGACTGACCATGCTGAAATTATAAAGTTAAACTGCTATTAGTCTCTCCTTGAAAGACTAGTGTTCTTTAGAGTATTTAGGAATTTGTGCTAGACTCATTCATTTTCTGCTGGACCACATGCCTAATAACTCACTAAGAAACTGTGGGCATTTTTTGCTCATCATTTCCACTTGCATAGCTGATCTGTTTCAGAAGATAAGCCAGTATCACCAGCACATCAGTTTTCTTAATGCAACATAAGCCATTTGCTCCTCAAGGGTGGCAGGCACTGCACTTGTAGATAATGCACTGAAATGCAAACCTGTCTGACAAAAGCAACATCTGCATTATTAGTACTTCTTTTAGTGAGAAATTATTCGGATGAGATTTACTTCTGCAGATATTGTGTATATTGGCATAGTATATGTTATTGGGTGGTTAATATTTCTATACTCTCATCATAAATACTCTGCATGGCTGAGTTTCAATGAGTAATGCTGGTGATGTTTTTACAGTTGCATGTAGTTCATCCAACATTACTAATAAAATACATATAATTTATTTCTTCATAACAATAAGGATTATATACAGTCAACAAAGTGGCTGTAACAGCTAGTGAGGGTATGGCTCTCTGTTGATGAAAACACCTTATGCTCTTATCTTCAACTCATTTTTAAACAGTCTTTATTCTGGTTCTTGCAGGGTTAGTGTGCATGTTTGTCTTAAGTCAGAATAGTTTACTATGGCTAGTATGAGTGTGTGTGTTTGTGTGTCTGTGAAACTAACTTTGACTATGTTACATTGGTCATTCTTATTTTTATTAGTTTTTTGACACAGGAATCTGTGAAGGATGCAGTCAGCAATGTAGCCATAATTGCTAGTTTGGATGATGTTAATAGATAAAAATTGACTGACCTGCTGAGTCGATAAAGCTAAGTAGTTGTTAATCAGTCTTCAAAAGACTAGTGTTTATTTGTGTAAAAGAAGTTGGAATACTTTACTGTGGTCATTTTTATCACAACCAAATATGTGATGTATATACAGTTAATAAAGTGTCTGTAATTGATAAATAAGGATATTGGTGAAGTATAATGACAACAATTTGAGTGACTTTTTATGGCTGAAATGTTCTGAAATGGGTACTTTTGTCATTGATTGATACATTTTGTTTCACTGCTTCCATGAGTACTGCCATCTGTACATCATATTGTATTGGCCTAAGTTATTATTATCATGAGTACTGATGTGCATTTGTTGTATTGTGTTTTATTAACATAAGATATCATTTCAATGAGTACATTGCACTGTATTAGCATACAGTATTATTCATGAGTATTGACATCTGTGTACTGCATTGTATTAGCATAAGTTATTATTAACATAAGTACTGACATCTGAACATTGTATTGTTTTAGCATGAGATATTACCATATGTACTGTTGTCTGAACAATCCATTAATGGATCTTGTTTCCCTCTGAGCCTTCACTGAAATTAGACATATTATTGGACACTAAAGAGGGAGAAAAGGACCTGTACCGATTGGCTAGACAGAGGGACAGAGCTGGGGAAAGATGTGCGGCAAGTAAGGGTGATAAAGGATAGTGAGGGAAAGGTACTCACAAGAGAGGAGAGTGTGTTGAGTAGATGGAAAGAATATTTTGAGAGGCTGATGAATGAAGAGAATGAGAGAGAGAAGGTTGGATGATGTGGGGATAGTGAATCAGGAAGTGAAACAGATTAGCAAGGTGGAAGTAAGGACAGCTATGAAGAGGATGAAGAATGGAAAGGCTGTTGGCCCAGATGACATCCCAATGGAAGCATGGAGGTGCTTAGGAGAAATGGCAGTGGAATTTTTAACTAGATTGTTTAATGAAATTTTGGAAAGTCAGAGGATGCCTGAGGAGTGGAAAAAGTGTTTTGGTACCTATCTTTAAGAATAAGGGTGATGTGCAGAGCTGCAGTAACTACAGAGGGATAAAATTGATCAGTCACAGCTTGAAGTTATGGGAAAGAGTAGTAGAAGCTAGGTTAAGAAGGGAGGTGATGATTAGTGATCAGCAGTATGGTTTCATGCCAGGCAAGAGCACTACAGATGCAATGTTTGCTCTGAGAGTGTTATTGGAGAAATATAGAGAAGGTCAGAAGGAGTTGCATTGTGTCTTTGTAGACTTGGAGAAAGCATATGACAGGGTGCCTAGAGAAGAGTTATGTTATTGTATGAGGAAGTCGGGAGTGGCAGAGAAGTATGTAAGAGTGGTACAGGATATGTACAAGGGTAGTGTGACAGTGGTGAGGACTGCAGTGGGAATGACAGATCCATTTAAGGTGGAGGTGGGATTACATCAAGGATCAGCTCTGAGTCCTTTCTTATTTGCAGTGGTGATGGACACGTTGACAGATGAGATCAGACAGGAGGCCCCGTGGACTATGATGTTTGCAGATGACATTGTGATCTGTAGTGAGAGCAGGAATCAGGTTGAGGAGACTCTGGAGAGGTGGAGATATGCTCTAGAGAGCAGAGGAATGAAGGTCAGCAGGACAAAGACAGAATATATGTGTATAAATGAGAGGGAGGGTAGAGGAATGGTGAGGATGCAGGGAGTAGAGTCGGTAAAGGTGGACGAGTTTAAGTACTTGGGATCAACAGTTCAGAGTAATGGGGAATGTGGAAGAGAGGTGAAAAAGAGAGTACAGGCAGGGTGGAATGGGTGGAGAAGAGTGTCAGGAGTGATTTGTGACAGATGGGTACCAGTAAGAGTGAAAGGGAAGGTCTACAAGAGGGTAGTGAGACCAGCTATGTTATATGGGTTGGAGACAGTGGCAATGACAAAAAGGCAGGAGTCAGAGCTGGATGTGGCAGAGTTAAAGATGTTAAGATTTGCACTCGGTGTGACTAGGATGGATAGGATTAGGAATCAGTATATTAGAGGGTCATCTCATGTTGGACAGTTTGGAGACAAAGCAAGAGAGATGAGATTGCATTGGTTTGGACATGGGTATATTGGGAAAAAGATGCTAAGGATGGAGCTGCCAGGTAAGAGGAAAAGAGGAAGGCCTAAGATAAGGTTTATGGACGTGGTGAGAGAGGACATGCAAGCGGTTGGTGTGACAGACCAAGATGCAGAGGATAGGAAGAAATGGAAAGAGATTATCCGCTGTGGCGACCCCTAACGGGAAAAGCCGAAAGATGATGATGAGTCAACTAAAGCAAAATAAAATCTATGATGTCAGTCTAATTTTTTCCTTCTTATTATTGTGTACCTTACAATTATTAGGCACTAATCCACAACAGCTGCATGTTTTTGTTGCTTGCTGTCTGGATGAGTGGAAAAGAATCTAAGAACTGAGATTCACCACAATATTCCTCATAATGGCATTGTGTTTGGATTAAAGGGCTTGTACCAGTTGTAATAAGTTCATGAATTCTAGCCAGTATGGAGAAAAGTGTTGTGAGAAAGAAACTGAAGGTGTTTTAATAGACAAAGGACAGTTTTGACTAAACAGCAGCATTAAAACATGAGCATCATGAAGTGAACGATCAATAACCCCTATGTCACCTGCTGGATTGCAATATAGCTTACAGGTAGGATGCAGGAGATTAAACTATGGGTAGCTATCTCCACAAAGAGACAATTCACCAGTGTAGTCCCCCAGAGTATGGTACTAGGACCATTCCTGCTTGGCATCTACTTCTCTGAAGTAAAAGCCAATAGCTAAGGGCTATGGCTGACTAAATCTGCAGATGACTACAAGTTAGGAGCAGTTATTGAATCCTCAAATGACTTAGCCATCCTCCAGTAAGGTTTGTCCCAAACAAATAACTGGTGCCAGAATAATAGACTGAAACTAAATGTCAGAAAATGCATTATTGTATCCTTTGGGAAATCATCTACCCTGGAGAACTACTACATTGACAATACTCCCCTGTGAGTTGACACAGTTGTTCAGGATTTGAGAACTTATGGGGACAGTGACCTAACTTTTGACCAACATGTTCACTGTTGTAAGAAAGTCCTTCTATAGTATGCAGCTTCAAGCAAGGTGATTTTGACTAGATATAATGACGCCATTGTCCCCTTTACTCAACTGTCATTAGGCATTGGCCTGATTCAATGAATTAATTATAATTTTAACAATTGAGTATAATTCCCACTTTGGCATGTGTCAGTCCAAATACATGCTACATTTGCGACATCCACAGAGATACCTTGCTGAAAGGATGCAAGGCATAAACAATATGTCATATGTGGACCACCTCAAAACCCTGTCACTATACCTTGTATATCATACAGGCTGCTAAGAGATGACTTGTGTTTGGCATACAAGGCATTCTCTGACATCATACTGATGGGCCTGCTGCACATCAGCAAGTTAAATGGCATCAGAAGTATTCAAGCCTAGGATCTAAATCTCTTCTACAACATCAACAGAATGTTTTGGAGGGACAGTATAGCTCACAGAGGATACCACTGCTTTGAAATAGACTCCATATCCACATAAATCTGCCTGTATTGAAGTGCAACTTAAGGCTCCATGGATCAGTAATACAAAATTTACCCCAGGACTACCCCCTGTAGTAATGGACAGAGGCAGCTCCTAAATGCAAGTCTATATCAGATCATCGAAACAGCACATTATCGAATGCCATAACGACAAACTGCAAAACCCGAACCCTAACAATATCGAAACCTCAAAACAGCAAATTTTTTTCCAGGTAAAAAATTTGCTGTTCCGAGTAACACACACACACACCACAAGCACACTAAAATTCAGCAATCCACATACATACATTTAAAAGTTACATCTAACCCTACACTACACTGCACATACACTACTATCTATCCACTTACCTTAACTTGGACCCTAACCCTAAGGTCTGTCACTATCGCACACTCACCTCACTCGCGCCCTAACCCTAACTCACTTAACACACCCCTAACCCCAAATTCTCACTATCGCACACTCACCTCACCCGTGCCCTAACCGTAACTCACTTAACCCACCCCTAACCACAAATTCTCACTATCGCACACTCATCTCACCCACGCCCTAACTCTAATTCACTTAACCCGCCCCTAACCCCAAATTCTGTCACAATCGCACACTTACCTGACCTGTGCTCTAACCCTAACTCACCCAACCTGCACCCTAACCTGAACGTCCGCACAATCACACACTTACCTTAATCCAACCCGTAACTTTCCACTGCATCACTGAAAACAGTGAAGCCACAACAACAGCCAACTGAATTATTCCCCTACGAAAGAATTCAGTTTTGTGCAGCTTTGCTGTTTTCAGCATTTGCGATATTGGGTTCAATATTAGATCATTAAACATTCTGCCATTTCAATGATCTAATACAGACCCCCTAAATGCTTTATCCCATGCATGGGTCCCCACAAATTATCTATGGTATGATCTCAGTTATTCTCATTAGGGATAATATGTATTTATCAATCATGGGCCAATCTAACACCAAAAGGGACAGGTTAATTCAAGCACCAAAAGGAAAAGTGGCTAAGGTTCATAGGTTCATAGGTTCGTACTAGGCTATCTGCCCTAGGGCATTTGTAAGCCTAGCCAGTGTGTGTTTGGCTTTTGCCACCCATTTTAAATGTTTTACTATGCCCTTTTCCGAGATTAATATACTGTGCCTCTGTCTAGCAGTGACGCATAAGTGATACCCAGGGTAAACCTATGATCTCCCATCCACTCGTCAAGATTTCTCTTGAAGAGAGTCAGTGAGGGACTCTGCTTAACTTGGACTGGAATTCTATTCCAGAGAGAAGGGAGCCTCTGGTTATGAATCTGTCCCTCCAGCATGTCCTATTTATTTCAGTGCTGAGGTTCAAGTCCCTCGAGCGCGTAGCTCGATGGGATTTGGATTTTCTGAGGTGCAGCAGGTCCATTAATTCCGGGTTGGACATGGCTTTATATGTCAGGCACAGATCGCCTCTAAGCAGGTGGTATGCAACTGAGTAGAGCTGGAGTTTCTTTAACCGGGCAGCATATGGCATCTGTTTGAGCCCCTTGATCCTCTTGGTGAGGTACTTTTGGGGTTTTACTAGTTGCTGCAGGTGTCGGGTAAGGTACATCCCAAAAGGGGCATTGTATTCAATTATGGGCCTGAGAAGGGATGAGTAAAGAGGCACAATGACCTCCTTTGATCTAGATGTGAATCCCTTCATGATTAGGTGGGCTATATAGAAAGTTTTTCTAACCACTTTGGCCACGTGGTTGTCAAATGAGAGATTGCGATCAACTTGGGTCACCTGGTCCCTAATTACTTCTTCCGTACTTAATGGGTTACCAGCTATGTGGTAATTTGTGGGCACTTTGTTTTTGCCAAAGGGGATGACTATACACTTTTTGGCATTTAGCTTGAGGCCATGGCTCTGGCACCAGTTATCTGCTTCTATGAGACCCTTTTGGAGGATGCTTGTGTCAGCTGGAGAGTCGATTATGGTGCCCAGTTTGCAGTCATCTGCAAACTTGGTCAGCCACAGTCCTTCTGTGTTGGCCTGCACCTCTGAGAAATATATGCCGAACAAGAGAGGCCCCAGGACTGAGCCTTGTGGGACGCCACTTGTAACTGGTTTGGAGTCTGACATGGCTCCAGCAATTCTGACAATGTGGGTCCTGTCCTTGAGCCAGTTTGCAACCCATCTAGTGACAAAGGGGTTTATATTTAAGCTGGAGAGCTTATCTATTATGCCCAAGTGGGGTATTGTATCAAAGGCTTTTGTGAGGTACAGGTAGGCTGTGTGGACTACCTTCCCTTCATCAATGGCCTTTGTGACTGTTTCAAAGAAATCAACCAGGTTTAAGAGGCAGGATCTGCCCTTAACAAAGCCGAACTGGGTAGGATACAGTGTCTGTAGGTCCCCAATATCTTTATTTATGAGATCCATGATGATTCTCTCCATAGCTTTGCAGACCAAGCTAGTTAGGCTTATGGGGTGATAGTTTCCAGGATCTGTTGAGGCACCACCTTTGTGGAGAGGGACCACTGTTGCTGTACGCCTTTCTTTGAGTACATACCCTGTAGTGAGGCTGAGATTGAACAGTAGCTTTATGTTGGGGTTTAGTTCTTCTTGGAGTTCATGTAGGACGCAGGCCAGGACACCGTCTGGTCCCATTGATGCTGTGTTTTTTGCTTTGGCGAGGGTGGCTCTCACCTGAGCATCTGAGATGTCAGGGGGGCAGCACTCTGCTGGGACAGAATTGCTCCTTTAGGGGGGAGGGGGAGGAGATGTTTGCGCTGAACCTGTCAGCCATGATGTTGGCAATGTCTGTGGGTTCAGTGTATTTTTTGTCATTTTGGACTAACTCTGAGCATATCTGGGAGTTACCACCCAGGTTCCTAATATAACTAAAGAAAGCCTTGTGATTATCTTTAGTGTCCTGTGCAATTTTTCTCTCGAAGCTGGCCTTTGATGATTTTATGAGTGTCCGTAGCTTTTTGCTAATACTGATCAGAGATGCCTTCCCTTTTAGGGATTTTGCTCTATCATGTAGTAGCTTCCTCCTTTTATTGTATAGTTTGTTTATGGCTGGGGTCCACCAGACAGGACACCTGCCTTTGGGGGATTGGGTTTTGGTTTTATTTGGGATTGCATGATCCATGCATTCCTGAAGGTGTTCATATAATGCATTTATAAAGGATTCTGCAGTTTGGGCCGTATTTTCCACAGGCCCGGTGGCTTTGAAGGATTGCATCTCGGTTTTGAGGAGTGTGAAGTTTGCTTTAGAGAAGTTTTTCACTGTGATTTTCTGGGCAGGGGATGGGGTAGGGATATGGATATCCAGTGAGATTCATTTATAATCTCTATCCAGTGAGGGATACACTTCTGGTCTGGAGCATAGAGCCCCCATGTTGGTGATAATCAGGTCTAGTATGTTTTCCCCTCTTGTGGGAGTGGTGACAAGTTGTTCCATAGCATTTGAGTTTATAATTTCTAGGAACCTTTGGGCTAGGGTGTTGGAGCTAGAGTAATGCTCCGAGTCTATGTTTGGGTAGTTGAAGTCACCCAATATAATGGTGTTTGGGGAGACCTTCATATTTTCCAGTGTTCTCAGGAAGGTTGAATGGGGTTCCTGGGTTTGGGAGGGTGGTCTGTAGCAGGCTATAAACTGGAAGGCAGTTTTACCCACTGTTAGTTGCACATGGATAGTCTCCGATGCTTCATGCTGTGCCACCAACATGGAGGTGTGGGTATCTTTGATGAATATTGATGCTCCCCCTCCATTTGTGGTTTGGTCCGAGTTTTGGGGCCGAAAAGTATGGTATGAGGTATAACCTGGTAGTGCTGGGGTGCTCTCTGGAGCCTTAAACCAGGTTTTTGTTACTGCACAGATATCAATGTTCTCTATGCTGAGGAGAGTTTCGAGTGCATGCATCTTGAGGTTTAGACTTCTGGTGTTGAGTAGCATTACCCTTAGTTTCTTTTCCCTTGTGATACCTATGGAGGTGGGTTTGTCTTTCGAGCCTTGCCTAAAAAAGGCACTATGGTGGTGGCAAGAGCCTTTGCCAATATCTGAAAGCCCAGGGATGACAGGTGCAAGCCGTCCCTAGCGAAGCAACGTGGCTTGTCGAGCATGTCATCCCAGGCTGACCGGCACTGGATCCCCTTTGAATGACATCAATACTTAAGCCAGTTGTTGAAATTGATCATCTTGTCTTCATATTGTGGCATCATTCTTGGTGATGGTAAGATGCTACTCAAGGTCAGGGTCATACCGGCCTGGGCTACATGCTCAGAGAGCTCCTCTATGCCTCTTTTCATGTAGTCCCAGGAGGTACGTCTCAGGTCATTCACACCAGCATGGACAATGACTGAGTCATATTTGTACTTGCCTTGGAGTGACCTGAGTGCTTGTGTTATGTGGCAGATCCTAGCACCCAACAGGCAGCTCACTGTGACCTTCTCCTTGTTCAGCCTGGTGAGCGGGACGTCAGTGTGCCTGATGATAGAATCACCTATTCATAGGTTCATAGGTTCATACTAGGCTATCTGCCCTAGGGCATTTATAAGCCTAGCCAGAGTGTGTGTGGCTTTCACCACCCCTTAGGATGAGAATACTATACCCATTTGTTTGCTGTGCCTCTGTCCAGCAGTGACACAGAGATGATTCCCGGGGTAAACCTACGATCTTCCATCCATTCGTCAAGATTTCTCTTGAACAGAGTCAGTGAGGGGCTCTGCCTCACATGGACTGGGATTCTGTTCCATAGTGTAGGGAGTCTCTGGGTGATGAATATGTCCCTCCAGCACATCCTATTTATATCCGTGTTGAGGTTTAAGTCTCTTGCTCTCGTGGCTCTGGTGGATTTGGATTTTTTGAGGTGGAGCATGTCCATTAATTCTGGGTTGGACATGGCCTTGTATGTCAGGAACAGATCACCTCTGAGCAGACGGTATGCGACTGAATAGAGCTGGAGTTTCTTCAGTCGGGCAGCGTATGACATACGTTTGAGCCCCTTTATCCTTTTGGTGAGGAACTTTTGGGGTCTTTCCAACTGCTGCAGGTGTCGGGTAAGGTACATTCCAAATGGGGCGTTGTACTCAATCATTGGTCTGATAAGTGAAGAGTACAGGGGTACAATGACCTCTCCTGATCTGGATGTGAATCCCTCCATGATCAGGTGGGCAATGTAGAAGGTCTTCCTAACCACTTTGGCAATGTGAGTGTCAAAAGAGAGGTTACTGTCAACTTGGGTCCCCAGGTCCCTGATAACGTCTTCTGTGTTTAATGGATTACCACCTATGTGGTAATTAGGGGTTACCTTGTTTTTCCCAAAGGGTATGACTATACATTTTTTGGCATTTAGCTTAAGGCCATGGCTCTGGCATGAGTTATCCATTTCTATGAGACCTCTCTGGAGGATGTCTGTGTCTGATGGAGTGTCAATTATGGTGCCCAGTTTGCAGTCATCTGCAAATTTTGTCAGCCACAATCCTCCAATGTTTGCCTGCACTTCAGAAAAATAAATACCGAACAAGAGGGGGCCCAGGACAAGTGTATCAGGTGTGTGGTTTAGCCTTAAGGGCAGTGACTGTTCGGCACACTGGCTTTGTGAACTATGTGTTGCACGTGTTTTGTTTTGGGGTAGTGGTTGCGTGGATGTCTGCTTTGGAGGTCTCTGCTGCTTAGGCAGATTTTTATTTAGAGCCTCCGAGTATGTTTTTGTGTGTTTATGTGTTTGGTTTACTGTTGTGGTAGGTCTATGTGAGACTGGAATTGTAGTGTGTGTGTGGGTACCTTCTCCTCCTGACTGGTTACGCCAGTACTGAGTTGAGAGAGCTTAGCCTCCAGTTTGGCTATATGGTTGCATCTCTCACATATGTTGGAACTTGTTGGAAGGAGGAGAGGGTTGTCTGTGTACATGAGGCAGTTGTAACATTGCCTCAAGATTCCCAGATTCACCAGCTGGACTGGAGAGACGATTGACAACTGACCTTTGGACATGCTAGAATAGTATAGGGAACTCTTTTATAATTGAAAAAAGGGCCAATGGGGAACAGTGTACTCAAGGGGAGTTTGTGAGGATGAGGTGCTTTTAATTTTTTAGTGCTGACTTTATTTGCTTTAGTGAGCAAGTGACAGGCTTTAGATTAGGAATAGGGTGTTTATTTTGAGAGCTAGAGCAGTTCTAAGGGAAAAAGTGAAGAGAAGACTTTGGGGAGCCGAGAATGGTTTAAACCCAATTAAGCGGCGCTGCCGATGCTGCGCTATGCGCAAAATCGCCCAAAGCCCCTAAAGCGGGTTTTATAAAGGGGACTTGAAACAGCTAGAAATTGGCCCAAAACAGCCGACTACCAGATTCTTGTGCTGGAAACACTCCTCCAGGGATAGATAGGCCGCTCTAAGCTCCCCACTCCCACTGGTGAACAAAGAAGCCTCCTTTTATCCAAGTAAGGAAATGGGCAACACAGGAACTTTCCAAAAGTCCAGAATACAGCAAAGCCTGTATTTGTACTACTCTAGGTCAGGAAAGGCGGGAAACAAGGATCATTTTTTTGTTTTTTTTCTTTTTTTACAAGCAAACAGCAGAAAAATGCAATAAATATGTAACACAGGCTAGCGCACTTGAGTGTGTAGCCTCAACAGGTAAATGCAACGAACAGGACAATCTGTAAAAGTTCAGGTGAATAAACAGTATTAAACAGTTCAAAAACAGGTAAAAGAGCAGAAATACTTGCTTTTCAGCTAGATCAGACATTTGCCCAGGTAGTAGCAGGAAAAAACACTTTAATCAGGTAAGCAGTCACTCTTTTGCCTCTCTGCTGCAAGCACCACTCTGCAGGACCACGAGGAGCTTGGCTGAGTAGTAACAAGCACAAAAAAACGCACCAAAGCAGGTTTTATACAGAGGGACTTGAAAGATCTAGAAATTGGCCCAAAACGGCCAATAGACTACCAGATTCTTGTGCTGGGAACACTCCTCCAGGGATAGATAGGCTGCTCTAAGCTCTCTACTCCCACTGGTGAACAAAGAAGCCTCCTTTTATCCAAGTAAGGAAATGGGCAATACAGGAAATTTCCAAAAGTCCAGAATACAGCAAAGCCTGTATTTGGACTACTCTAGGTCAGGAAAGGTGGGAAACAAGGATAATTTTATTGTTTTTTTTTCTTTTTTTACAAGCAAACAGCAGAAAAATGCAATAAATATGTAACACAGGCTACCACACTTGAGTGTGTAGCCTCAACAGGTAAATGCAACAAACAGGACAATCTTTAAAAGTGCAGGTGAATAAACAGCTTTAAACAGTTCAAAACAGGTAAAGGAGCAGAAATACTTGCTTTTCAGCTACATCGAACAGTCACCCAGGTAGTAGCAGGAAAAAACACTTTTATCAGGTAAGCAGTCACTCTTTTGCCTCTCTGCTGCTAGCACCACTCTACAGGACCATGAGGAGCTTGGCTGAGTAGTAACAAGCGCAAAAATCGTGCCAAAGCAGGTTTTATACAGGGGGACTTGAAAGAGCTAGAAATTGGCCCAAAACAGCCAATAGACTACCAGATTCTTGTGCTGGGAACACTCTTCCAGGGATAGATAGGCTGTTCTAAGCTCCCCACTCCCACTGGTGAACAAAAAAGCCTCCTTTTATCCAAGTAAGGAAATGGGCAACACAGGAACTTTCTAAAAGTCCAGAATACAGCAAAGCCTGTATTTGGACTACTCTAGGTCAAGAAAGGTGGGAAACAAGGATAATTTTTTATTTTTTTCTTTTTATACAAGCAAACAGCAGAAAAATGCAATAAATATGTAACACAGGCTAGCGCACTTGAGTGTGTAGCCTCAACAGGTAAATGCAACAAACAGGACAATCTTTAAACGTGCAGGTGAATAAACAGCTTTAAACAGTTCAAAATAGGTAAAGGAGCAGAAATACTTGCTTTTCAGCTAGATCGGACAGTCACCCAGGTAGTAGCAGGAAAAAAACACTTTTATCAGGTAAGCAGTCGCTCCTTTGCCTCTCTGCTGCTAGCACCACTCTGCAGGACCACGAGGAGCTTGGCTGAGTAGTAACAAGTGCAAAAAACGCACCAAAGCGGATTTTATACAGGGGGACTTGAAAGAGCTAGAAATTGGCCCAAAACGGCCAATAGACTACCAGATTCTTGTGCTGGGAACACTCCTCCAGGGATAGATAGGCTGCTCTAAGCTCCCCACTCTCACTGGTGAACAAATAAGCCTCCTTTTATCCAAGTAAGGAAATGGGCAACACAGGAACTTTACAAAAGTCCAGAATACAGCAAAGCCTGTATTTGGACTACTCTAGGTCAGGAAAGGCGGGAAACAAGGATAATTTTTTTGTTTTTTTCTTTTTTTAAGCTTAAAGTGGCTCATAAGGGCAGCTAGCCTAGCACATATCTAAGAATTTATGAACCAAAATCATTTCAATATGTTGTTTTACACAAAAACAAAACATAATCAATGTTTTAGACAAAGAGCTACTTATAGTTCAGGCTTTAGAAGCTGACTTGGTGGAGGGGGGCTTCACATCTGAGAAACATTTTCTAATAGTTAGGAGAGGGCAAAAACAAAACTGCCTTCCAAGTATAGTAACTAGTGAAAATGGGAAGTTACGATCCTAACTAGGAAAAATAAATTGTGAGTAGAACTTGCACACATTTTAAGGTATTTATGAAATCATATGCAATATACTGAATTCATTGAAGGTTAACATGGGCAAGTCACTGTAATTGAGACAATATAAATAAAAGCTTGTTATAAATGACAGCAGAACACCTGGCATGTGTTTACATTTCATGCAAGAATGGTGACGGATGACCTAATAACACTTTGTTAGCTAGAAGAATACAAGTTTAAACTTGTTCACTAAAAGCATAATAGCACATCATAAAACAAGGAAAGCAAAATCCATAACTGAGCATTCTAGTCCTTCAAACATTATTAATTTAATGCTTACATGATATTATTCTAAGGCTGTACAGAAGCTACTAAAAGACTTAAAAAATAACCAGTGAGGTGTGTACATATTTGACAAAGCCCAAGATTTCAATACCATTAAAAGTCCTCTGTGAGTAACTGATAACTCATAGCAATACCATCAACACACACTCCTTTGGATAAAACTTGAACTAGAACAAGGTTTGATCCCTGGATACATGTTTTTCAAGTTTATTAGTCATATATTTTGTATAAATTGCAATATAAGTGTTCTGAAGTTCTTATCCTGAATTTCCACTTTTCTCCATCACAAGATGATTCAGAGGTATACATTGCTACATACTCTGGCTTGAATGATGTCATTGGTTATAAATAGCTGCTATATATATATTCATCATCTCTGTCAAGTGTTTAAATACTCCTGGATGAATATCCAAGCTGTTTGTTTTATGTGCACTATACATGCTATTATATACTGGTTAGTGTTTATATTTCATACATTTACTTACAATGAACACACTGAAAACTCATTTCATAGAAAAGAAATCTGAACCATAAAAAGGAAACATATGAAAAACACTGGTTTGTAAGGGACAACCCTCCTCTGAAAGCAGCAATTGTGGATCTCTGTCAGTTATTGGTTCATATGCGATTTCAATTACCCCAACCACCAAATGGGAAACCTACTCTAGCCCTAACTCACTAGCTCAAAACATCCTTGACTTTGTTAACTCAAATGCCCTGGAACAAATTGTTCAAACCCAGCAAGAGGAACAAACATACTAGATCTGGTCCTCACTAACATGACAAACAGATGCACTACCTCAACTGTCGGACTCTAAGTAGTTAAATCTGAACACAAATCAGTCATCTTCAAACTGGCACTAACACCAGAACTTACAAAGGGCAAAGTCAGACTAAAAAACTTCAGCAAAGCAAACTGTATCCTCCTAGTGGAAGATATAAGTGTATTCCAAGCCACACCCCAGCTGGAAGTGATTACTACACAAAATCTTATACTAATGTCCTGTACAATCACTTGTATAAGTGTATAGACTCAGCTGTTATGGAGAGAATCAAAGCCAGAGCCCCAAGTAAAAACAAGCCACCCTGGTGGACATTCAGCATCAGCAAACTGTACAACAAATGCAAAAAGTTGCTGTGTTAGAAAACTAAGGCGAGGCCCCAACAATGGAAAAAGTACCTTCCTCAGCCTCAACATGCAAATAACACAACGTATCAAAAACTCTAAGGGTAACTTTGAGAAAAACTTGGCAATCACAGCCAAGGATAACCATAAAGCCTTTTAGAGCTACGTACAAAGCCTAAAAGGTAGGACTCAAGCATGTGCTGAACTACTAACAGTATCACACACATTGATTCCACAGAGATAATAAACCTGCTAACAGACAAATTTGGTGAATATTTCACTCCCTTATCCACTTCAAGCTTATCACAAACCTTGAAGATGCAAAAACCAAATGACTGCAGGTACACTGAGGTGCCCAAAACACACAACAACAGCAAAAGTAAATTAAGGCACCAAAGTTACACACTGGAAATCAGTCACTGTACTTTATTGCAGAAGACAAACGGTAAGCGCTTTCACAACTTAATGTTGCTTCATCAGACCACATCACTACAACTGATGCTTGGTTAAATACTAGGACAATTAGTATGACATCACAATTTAAAGAGATATTACTCCACTAACATAAGAACATATATCAATATCCATAAGAAAAATGCATAAAATATATAGAAAGGTGTGTATTTACACACAATAATATTTAAAAACAATAATATTTAAAAACAATAATATTTAAAAAATATTAATATTTAAAAAAGGGGGGTGTCATCCCTGATGGTTATTAATATATATATATATATATATATATATATATATATATATATATATATATATATGTGTACATATACACACACATATAACCATAATAGTACAATGAAAAATATATATATATATAAAAAAACTCATGTTTTACTGTATAATTCTATATATTTTATGCATTTTCTTATGGATATTGATATATGTTCTTATGTTAGTGGAGTAATATCTCTTTAAATTGTGATGTCATACTAATTGTCCTAGTATTTAACCAAACATCAGTTGTACTGATGTGGTCTGATGAAGCAACATTAAGTTGTGAAAGCGCTTACCGTTTGTCTTCTGCAATAAAGTACAGTGACTGATTTCCAGTGTGTAACTTTGGTGCCTTAATTTACTTTTGCTGTTATCACAAACCTTGCCCCCAACTCCCCCCACCCTATATATCCGAAGAGCAGGTCATTAAAGCCTTGCCTAAGGCAAAACACAGCCTCTGCGGGACCAGACGGCATCTCATGATGTCTTCTAAACAAACTAAAACATGAACTAGCATCACCATTAAGTACCCTATTCAATCACAGCCTAACCACAGACTTTGTTCCTGCCATACCTCTCAACCTGGAAACATCAAAAATGTGGACAAGGCCCATGAAAAATAGGTACAAATCTGTATGCTGATTAACATCTAATTTACATACATAATTATATAACCCCACCCACTCCAATGGAATTGTGGGATACCAACTTTCAAACGCAAACTGAAGAACAGACAACCAAAATATGGTACCAGAGTCCCCCTGCAGCCATTCCAATGTCCTATTACCTGGCTATTTTGCCTCATTTACCATAAACACTAATGTGTGCATACTGCTTTACTTCTGCAATGATTATTTGGATTTTATTTTTACATTTTGCAGCACAACAATGCACAAACACTAACAGACATCTGCTAAACAAAGAAATACTGTCTCACCATGAAAATAGACTTGGCATTAAAACTTCTCTGCCCTCGAAACTCAAATTCATTGAAATAGCACTGAAACCCACACCACATCCAAAGACAATGCATCTGGCCAGTGGTGGATAAAGATTACCTTTGAGCTGTTTTCAAATAATTGGCCCCTTGCACATAAAACAAGAAACATACATGTGTTCTTTTCTTTGATACACCTTCCTGACTTTAAGTTATATTCCTTGTATAATACAGCACACTTGTTAGACAGAGCACATTTTAAATTTATTGTTTGAACATTTTTCCAGTAGGCTGTACTGCAGGCAATGAAACAAAATGCATGAACCAATAATGAGAAAACTGCCCAATTCAGAACATTTCCATAATAAACGTCTACTTCCACACCTGCACTATAAATAGAATAGAATAGAATAGAATGACAGTAGTATAAGCCATAGGCATCTTGCACAGCTTCATGCACTTATTTTCAATTTCATTTTTTTTTGGGGGGGGGTAAAAAAACAGGGACACATTTTAAACATTGCTTGTATAATTTTGGAAAGTTGCTAGAATAAAATGTTGTGTTACCACCATGCATTTCACTGGCAAGTCTTGCACCCAGGACCCTATACACTATAGTCAGAGCAACATACCACTATGACAAATCAGCAGTTTTCTGAAAAATAGGAAGACTGAAACTTAATGGCTATCATTTAGGGAATTCAGTTCTCACTTCTCACCATAGCTCTCAAACTCTTAGCACAAAAAAACTGGACAAAGCCAATAATGGGGGGAATACAAATTCAGTTCTCACTTCTCGCTCACCATAGCTCTCAACTCTTAGCACAAAAAACCTGGACAAACAACAAAGCCTATAATGGGGAAATACAAATTATGTTCTCACATCTCACCATAGCTCTCAACTCTTAGCACAAAAATCTGGGCAAAGCTCACAGATGGTGGTGGTTAGGGACATTAGGTTCTTTTTACCCTGTACCAAAGGTACAGGGTTTGAGCCTGAATACCTTTAGTTCCTGGTGTATTAAATTGGGGCATTTTCACACAAACACACACATACACAGTTCCACTTTGGTACTGCTGATTTCCAGGAATACTTTGGCATTTTGCATATACAAAGCTGAAGGCATTATAGCTGGATCCCCAAAATGTGATAGTTATTTAGGTTCATAGGTTCATAGGCCAAACGGTACCCTGGCTTTTGCCAACCAAGAAAATTATTTTCTGTTGCCCCTGTCAAGCAGAGACACATAAGTGATCCCTGGGGTGAATTTCCTATCTCCCATCCAATCATCAAGCTAATCAGGAGCTTTGTGTGATATAGATAGGTAGTTTGTTCCAGAGTGTGGGAAGTCTCTGGGACAGGAATCTATCCCTCCAGCATGTTCTGTTTATTGTGGTGACAAGGTTTAGGTCCTTAGAGCGTGTAGCACGAAGGATTGGGATTTCTTTATGTGGAACATGTCCAACAGGTCTGGGTTTGACATAGCTTTGTATGTTAGGCAGAGATCGCCTCTGAGTAGGCGATATGTGACAGAGTAAAGCTGGAGTTTTTTTAAACGGTCTGCATAAGGCATCTGTTTGAGGCCGGTAATCCTTTTTGTGAGGTATTTATGTGGCCTTTCCAGTTGGTGTCGATGTCTTGTGAGGTACATACCAAAAGGGGCATTATAATGGGTCGAATGAGTGATGAGTAGAGGGGAACAATGACCTCTTTCTTCCAGGATGAGAAACCTTTTGTGATGAGGTGTGCCATCTAGAAGGATTTCCTGACTACTGTGGCAATGTAATTATCAAAAAAGAGACTACTGTCTACCTGTGTCCCAAGGTCTCTTATCACACTTTCAGTGTTAAGTAGACTACCACCTATGTGGTAGTTCATGGGTGCAGAGTTTTTACCAAAAGGGATGACAATGCACTTTTTGGCATTGAGCTTGAGGTCATGGCTTTGACACCAGGCATCTGTCTCAGTGAGGCCCTTTTGTAGGATGTCTACATTGTTAGGAGTCTTGATTATAGCTCCTAGTTTGCAGTCATTTGTGAACTTTGTTAGCCAAAGACCTTCTGTGTTAGCCTGTACTTCAGAGAAGTAGATACCAAACAGGAGAGGACCTAGGACTGAACCCTGTGGTACTCCACTTGTCACTGGTCTGAAGTTGGATTTAGAGTCTGCTACTTTCACAGTGTGGGTTCTGTCAGTGAGCCAGTTGGCAACCCATCTTGTGACATAGAGATTTATACCTAGTTTAGTGAGTTTGTCTATAATTCCAGAGTGGGGGATGGTGTCAAAAGCCTTGGCGAGATCTAGACAGGCTGTGTAAACCACCTTACCCTCATCTAAAGCTTTGGTGACCTCTTCAAAGAAGTCTATCAGGTTTAGGAGACATGATCTGCCTTTTACAAACCCGAACTGGGTAGGGTCCAGAGTTTGGAGATTGCCAATGTCATTGTTTATAAGTTCCATGATGATACGCTCCATAGCCTTGCAGACCAGGCTCGTCAGGCTAATGGGGCGGTAGTTCCCGGTGTCTGTGCTGGCTCTCCCTTTGTGGAGTTGGATAACCATTGCTGTGCACCATTCAGTGGGCACAATGCCTGAAGTGAGGCTATGATTGAACATGGTACTTAGGTGGGGTGCCAGTTCATTCTGTAGTTCATGTAGAATGCAGCCCGGGATGTTGTCAGGTCCCATGGATGCAGTGTTCTTGGCTTTGGAGAGTGTGTTTTTTACCTGTGCAGCCAGGATTACAGGTACTTTGCATTCTTCCAGTATAGAGATGGGCCCTTTAGGGAATGAGAGAGGGGTAAAGTTAGCACTGAACCTATCTGCCAGGATGCTGGCAATATCAGTTGGTTCTGTATATTTAGTGCATATTTAGTGCCATTGTGCTGTAACTCAGAGCAGTTCTGAGTGTTGCCATTAAGATTCTCGACATAGCTATAAAAGGCTTTGTTGTTGTCTTTAAAATCATTGGTGATTTTGTTTTTGCATCTGGCTTTGGAGGATTTTATAAGGGATCTCAGCTTCTTACTGAGGCTGACCACGGAGTTCCTCCAATCATGGGATTTTACTCTTTTTTGCAACAGCTTCTTTCTTCCATCGTAGAGTTTGTTTGTAGCAGGTGACCATCAAATTGGCTTCCTTTTCTGGAGGATAGCATCTTGGTTCTGTTAGGGATTGCATGATCCATGCACTCGTTTAAGTGCTTATAAAGTGCAATTGTATAGGATTCAGCAGTCGTATCTCTATTGTCCATCAGCATGGGTGTCGTGATGTTTGCCATTTCTGTCTTAAGAAGCGTGAAGTCGGCTTTGGAGAAAATTTACGGTGGTTTCCCTAATGAGGGTGGGGGTGGGATGTGGATGTCTAGGGTGATTTGCTTGTGGTCGGATCTGACCAATGAGGAATAGACCTCTGGTGTGGAACACCAGTTGCCATGATGGTAATGACCAGGTCTAGGATATTGCTGCCCTGGTGGGGGTGTGGATAAGCTGATCCAAGGCACTGGAATTTATGAATTCCAGAAAATGTTAAGCACAAGTGTTGGTACATGAGTAGTTTTCCCAGTTAATGGTGGGGTAGTTGAAATCGACCATTATTAGGGTGTTAGGTTGTACCCTAATATTTTCCAGTGTATCAAGAAATGAGGTGTGGGAATCCTGGGGCATGGTGGGGGATCTATAGTAAGCTACAATTTGCATTGCGGTCTTGCCCAGAGTTAGTTGCACTTGGATAATCTCAGATGCATTATGCTATGCAACTAGCCTGGAGGTGTGGATATCCTTAATGAATATGGACACGCCTCTGCCTTTAGTGCTTCGGTCCAGGTTAGGTGGCCGAAAGGTGTGGTATGAATTATAGCCTGGTAATGCAGGGGTGCTCTCTGGAGCCTTGAACTAGGTCTCTGTCACTGCACAGATGTCAATGTTCTCCATTTTAAGGAGTGCCTCGAGTGAGTGCATTTTGAGGTTTAGACTTCTAACATTAAGTAGCATTACCCTCAGATTTTGCTTGCTTGTACCCATTATGGTGGTGAATTTGTCATTTGAATCTTGACTAAAAAAGGCTCTATAGGGGTGGCATGAACCTTAGCCAGTATCCGGAATCCCAAGGGTGATAGGTGCAGACCATCTCTGGCAAAGCATCGTGGTTTGTCGATCATGTCATCCCAGGCAGACAGATACTGGATCCCCTTAGAATGACACCAGAAGCTTAGCCAATTGTTGAAGTCAATCATTTTGTCCTTGTACTATGTTATCATTCTGGGTGATGGCAGGATGCTACTCAGGGCTTGGGTCATACTTGTCTGGTCTACAAGATCAGAAAGCTCCTCCATGTCTCTTTTCATGTAGTCCAGGGAGGTACATCTCAGGTCATTCACACCAACATGGACAATGACAGAGTCATAACTGTACTTGCTGTGGAGTGACCTGAGTGCATGCATTATGTGGCAGATCCTGGCACCTGACAGGCAGCTGACAGTAACTTTCTCCTTGTTTAGTCTGGTGAGTGGAACATCAGTCTGCCTGACTATAAAGTCACCTATGACTAAAGTGTTGGGTATGTTGTTATGCCTTATGGGCTGTGGTTGAGTGACACACTGAGTTTGTGGGCTATATGCCATTTGGGTTGTGTTGGGGAGGTGGAGGTTGCTTGCGTTTCTGCTTTGGACGTCCCTGTTGCTTAGGTAGATTTTTTTTGAGAGCCTCCACAAATGTAGGTGTGTATTTTGTGCTTTTTTGTGTGTGTTTTAGTGGTGTAGGTTTTGAGGGACTATGTGATGAGTGTGGTGTGGTGCAAGTTTTTACCTTCTCCTCTTGACTATCTAGTCCAGTCTTGGGTGAAGAAAGTTTTGCTTCCAGTTTGTTTATATAAGTGCATCTCTCACAGGTTGTAGTGTTGGGTGGTAAAAGGAGAGGTTGTCTGTGTACATGAGGCAATTGCTGCATTGCCCCGAGATGCTCAGATTCATCAGGTAGACAGGAGAAAACACTGGGAGCTAACTCTTAGACATGCCTGGATAGGTGCTTATTTATTAAGTACTAAAAACTGTTTCCTCTAGACAAGTGAGGAAAGTTGAGTGCTGTAGTAATTTGTAGCTTATTTAGTGCTTACAGTGAGTTCTGAAAAAGTGCTGAGCTCAAGGAAACAGATTTGAGTACTGAAACTAGAAAACTGGCTAGTTATAAGAAACAAAATTAAGGTAGAAGTATTCCCTCCAACACAGAAAAGCGTGGGAGCTGAGAAGCTTACAAACAGTCCTAGATACATCAAATCTGTAACTGGATTAGGCGAATTAATGGAAAGGCAGGAAACAAGCTCAGAACTTTTTTTTTGCAAAGTGGAAAAAGGAAAGGAAGAGCAGAAGCTAACTGGGTTGGCCTTCTCAAATGTTCTCCTTGGAATAGGAAGACTGAGGAAATGACACTAGACGTGAAGGAGTGTCCCACATCAAATTTACAGTAGGGGCATGGAAATGCAAAGCCAACAAGTATAAAAACAGGATACCAAGAGGGAGGGAGGGTGGAAAAAAATCAGAAAAAACAAACCCAACCAGATGCTTAACAATTGTAGAAAATTCTACTAAACACCTCACACACAGTGAGTAAAATAAAAGTGCTATAAATAACTCAGAAATAAGCAAAAAACAGCATACTAAATGTTATATATCACAAATTAGTTAGATGAGAGCCCTTCCTCCAACTTCCTCCAATTAGCTCAGTGTGAAATGGAAGAAACAGTCACAAGTTAACTTCTTAAGTAAAAAGTTGAAACCTGAAAAAACTTTAAAAACAGCTTGAAAGAACCAATAAGGTGCTTACTCCAAGGTGTAGTCCAGGCAACCCCATTCAGCCAATGACCACAAACAATCCACTCTCACAGAAATGCTATACTGGCCTTGGCTAAGCTATGATGGCCTGGGATATGTGCTCAGACACACAGCCTCTACTAACAAACAACTAGGCCCAAAGCACAAGCATGAATATGGACAATGCTGCACTACCAACACTACTTAGGTAGAAAAACTGCAGAAATGTTTAAACAGATAAAGGATCAAAGAGACTCTAGAGAATGCTTTTAAATGCAAACAAGTTATATGATACAATCCCAGCAGGAAATCAAAACAATGAAACCCAACCAGATGCGTAACAATTGTAGAACATTCTACTTAATACCTCACACACTGTGAGTAAAATAACAGTGCTATAAATAACTCAGAAATAAGCACAAAACAGGATACTTAATGTTATATATCACAGATTAGTTAGCTTAGAGCCCTTCCTCCCACTTCCTCCGATTAGCTCAGTGTGAAATGGCAGAAACAGTCACAAGTTAACTTCTTAAGTAACAAAGTTGAAACCTGAAACAACTTTAAAAAAAGGTTGAAAGAACCAATGAGGTGCATACTCCAAAGTGTAGTCCAGGCAACCCCAGCCAGCCAATGATCAGAAACAATTCACTCTCACGGAAATGCTATACTGGCCTTGGCTAAGCTATGATGCCCTGGGACATCAGACACACAGTCTCTACTAACAAACAACCAGGCCCAAAACACAAGCCTGAATATGAACAATGCTGCACTACCAACACTACTTAGGTAGAAAAAACTTCAGAAATTTTTAAATAGAAAAAGGATCAAGGAGACCCTAGAGAATGCTTTTAAATGCAAACAAGTTATATAATACACTCCTAGCAGGAAATCAGAAAAGACAAACACAACCTGATGCTTAACAATTTTCGAAAATAATACTAAATACCTAACACACGGTGAGTAAAATAAAAGTGCTATAAATAACTCAGAAATAAGCAAAAAAAAGGATACTTGATGTTATATATCACAGGTTAGTTAGCTCAGAGCCTGTCCTCTGACTTCCACCGATTAGCTCAGTATGAAATGGCAGAAACAGTCACAAGTTAACTTCTTAAGTAACAAAGTCAAAACCTGAAGCAACTTTAAAAGCAGATTGAAATAACGAATGAGGTGATTACTCCAAGGTGTAGTCCAGGCCACCCCAGTCAGCCAATAACCACAAAAAATTCGCTCTCACTGAAATTCTATACTGACCTTGGCTAAGCTATGATGGCCTGGGACATGTGCGCAGACACACAGCCTCAACTAACAAAATACAAGGCCCAAAAAAAAAAGCCTGAATATGGACAATGCTACATTACCAACACTACTTAGGTAGAAAGAACTGTAGAAATTTTTAAATAGATAAAGGATCAAGGAGACTCTAGAAAATGATTTTAAATGCAAACAAGTTATATGATACATTCCTAGCAGGAAAGCAGAAAAAAACAAACCCAACTAGATGCTTAACAATTGTAGAAAATTCTACTAAATACCTCACACACAGTGAGTAAAATAAAAGTGCTATAAATAACTCAGAAATAAGCAAAAAACAGGATACTTAATGTTATATATCACAGATTAGGTAGTTCAGAGCCCTTCCACTGACTTCCTCTGATTAGCTCAGTGTGAAATAGCAGAAACAGTCATGTTAACTTCTTAAGTAACATAGTTGAAACCTGAACCAACTTTAAAAAAAGCTTGAAAAAACCAATGATGTGCTTACTCCAAGGCATAGTCCAGGCAACCCCAATCAGCCAATAACTACAAACAATTCACTCTCACTGAAATGCTGTACTGGCCTTGGCTAAGCTATGATGACCTGGGGCATGTGCTCAGATACACAGCCTCTAGTAACAAACAACAAGGCGCAAAACACAAGCCTGAATATGGACAATGCTACACTACCAACAATACTTAGGTAGAAAAAACTGCACAAATGTTTAAACAAATAAACGATCAAGGAGACTCTAGAGAATGCTTTTAAATGCAAACAAGTTATATCATACACTCCTAGCAGAAAATCAAAACATACAAACCCAACCTGATGCTTAACAATTTTAGAAAATAATATTAAATACCTCACACACGGTGAGTAAAATAAAAGTGCTATAAATAACTCAGAAATAAGCAAAAAACAGGATAATTAATGTTATATATCACAGATTAGTAAGCTCAGAGCCCTTCCTCTGTCTTCCTCTGATTAGTTTAGTGTGAAATGGCAGAAACAGTCACAAGTTAACTTCTTAAGTAACAAAGTTGAAACCTGAAACAACTCTAAAAAAAGCTTGAAAGAATCAATGAGGTGCTTACTCCAAGGTGTAGTCCAGGCAACCTCAGTCAGCCAATGACCACAAACAATTCACTCCCACTAAAATGCTATACTGGTCTTGGTTAAGCTATGATGGCCTGGGACATGTGCTCAGACACACACCCTCTACTAACAAACAACTAGGCCCAAAACACAAGTCTAACTATGCACAATGCTACACTACCAACACTACTTAGGTAGAAAAACTGCAGAAATGTTTAAACAGATAAAGGATCAAAGAGACTCTAGAGAATGCTTTTAAATGCAAACAAGTTATACGATACACTCCTAGCAGGAAATCAGAACAAATAAACCCAAGCAGATGCTTAACAATATTAGAAAATTCTACTAAATACATGACACATAGTAAGTAAAATAGAAGTGCTATCAATAACTCAGAAATAAGCAAAAAACAGGATACTTAATGTTATATATCACAGATTCATTGCTCACAGCCCTTCTTCTGAATTCCTCCGATTAGCTAAGTGTGAAATGGCAGAAACAGTCACAAGTTAACTTCTTAAGTAACATAGTTGAAACCTGAAACAACTTTAAAAAAAAGATTGAAAGAACCAATGGTATGTTTACGACAGGCGTAGTCCTGGTAACCCCAGTCAGCCAATGACCACAAACAATTCACTCTCACTGAAATGCTATACAGGCCTTGGCTAAGCTATGATTGGCCTGGGGCATGTGCTCAGACACACAGCCTCTACTAACAAACAAAAAGGCCCAAAACACAAGCCTGAATATGAACAATGCTACACTACCAACACTACTTAGGTAGAAAAAACTGCAGAAATGTTTAAACAGATAAACAGTCAAGGAGACTCTAGAGAATGCTTTTAAATGCAAACAAGTTATATGATACACTCCTAGCAGGAAATCAGAACATACAAACCCACCCTGATGCTTAACAATTTTAGAAAATAATACTAAATACCTCACACACGGTGAGTAAAATAAAAGTGCTATAAATAACTCAGAAATAAGCAAAAAAACAGGATAATTAATGTTATATATCACAGATTAGTTAGCTCAGAGCCCTTCCTCCGACTTCCTCTGATTAGTTTAGTGTGAAATGGCAGACACAGTCACAAGTTAACTTCTTAAGTAACATAATTGAAACCTGAACCAACTTTAAAAAAAGCTTGAAAGAGCAAATTATGTGCTTGCTCCAAGGCATAGTCCAAGCAACCCCAATCAGCCAATAACCACAAAAAATTCACTCTCACTGAAATGCTACACTGGCCTTGGCTAAGCTATGATGGCTTGGGGCATCTGCTCAGACACACAGCCCCTACTAATAAACAACAAGGCCCAAAACACAAGCCTGAATATGGACAATGCTACACTACCAAAACTACTTAGGTAGAAAAAACTGCAGAAATGTTTAAACAGATAAACGATCAGGGAGACTCTAAAGAATGCTTTTAAATGCAAACAAGTTATACGATACACTCCTAGCAAGAAATCAGAACAAATAAACCCAAGCAGATGCTTAACAATTGCAGAAAATTCTACTAAATACCTCACACACAGTGAGTAAACTAAAAGTGCTATAAATAAATCAGAAATAAGCAAAAAACAGGATACTTAATGTTATATATCACAGATTAGTTAGCTCAGAGCCCTACCACCGACTTCCTCTGATTAGCTCAGTGTGAAATGGCAGAAACAGTCACAAGTTACCTTCTTAAGTAACATAGTTGAAACCTGAAGCAACTTTAAACAAAGCTTGAAAGAACCAATGAGGTGCTTACTCCAAGGCGTAGTCCAGGCAACCCCAGTCAGCCAATAACTGCAAACAATTCACCGTGACTGAAATGCTATACTGGCCTTGACTAAGCGATGATGGCCTGGGACATGTGCTCAGACACACAGCCTCTACTAACAAACAACCAGGCCCAAAACACAAGCCTTAATATGGACAATGCTACACTACCAACATAACATTGATAGACAAAACTGCAGAAATGTTTAAACAGATAAAGGATCAAGGAGACTCTAGAGAATGCTTTTAAATGCAAACAAGTTATATGATACACTCCTGGCAGGAAATCAGAACAAAGAAAGTCAGCCAAATGCTTAACAATTGTAGAACATTCTACTTAATACCTCACACAAAGTCAGTAAAATAAAAGTGCTATAAATAAATCAGAAATCAGCAAAAAACAAGATACTTAATTTTATATATCACAGATTAGTTACCTCAGAGCCCTTCCTCCAACTTCCTCCAATTAGCTCAGTGTGAAATGGCAGAAACAGTGATAAGTTAACTTCTTAAGTAACAAAGTTGAAACCTGAAACAACTTTAAAAAAAGCTTGAAAGAACGAATGAGGTGCGTACGCCAAGGCGTAGTCCAGGCAACCCTAGTCAGCCAATGATCACAAACAATTCACTCTCACTGAAATGCTATACTGGTCTTGGATAAGCTATGATGGCTTGGGACATGCGCTCAGACACACAGTCTCTACTAACAAACAACTAATCCCAAAACACAAGCCTGAATATGGACAATGCTACACTACCAACACTAGTTAGGCAGAAAAAACTGCAGAAATGTTTAAAAAGATAAAGGCTCAAGGAGACACTAGAGAATGCTTTTAAATGCAAACAAGATATATGATATACTCCTGTCAGGAAAATAGAACAAGGACACCTGAACAGATGCTTAACAATTGCAGAAAATTCTACTGAGTACCTCACACAAAGTGAGTAAACTAAAAGTGCTATAAATAAATCAGAAATAAGCAAAAAACAGGATACTTAATGTTGTATATCACAGATTAGTTAGCTCAGAGCCCTACCACCGACTTCCTCTGATTAGCTCAGCGTGAAATGGCAGAAACAGTCACAAGTTACCTTCTTAAGTAACATAGTTGAAACCTGAACCAACTTTAAACAAAGCTTGAAAGAACCAATGAGGTGATTACTCCAAGGCGTAGTCCAGGCAACCCCAGTCAGACAATAACTGCAAACAATTCACCCTCACTGAAATGCTATACTGGCCTTGACTAAGCGATGATGGCCTGGGACATGTGCTCAGACACACAGCCTCTACTAACAAACAAACAGGCCCAAAACACAAGCCTTAATATGGACAATGCTACACTACCAACATAACATTGATAGACAAAACTGCAGAAATGTTTAAACAGATAAAGGATCAAGGAGACTCTAGAGAATGCTTTTAAATGCAAACAAGTTATATGATACACTCCTAGCAGGAAATCAGAACAAAGAAACCCAACCAGATGCTTAACAATTGTAGAAAATTCTACTTAATACCTCACACACAGTGAGTAAAATAAAAGTGCTATAAATAAACTAAGCAAAAAACAGGATATTTAATGGTATATATCACAGATTAGTTAGCTCAGAGCCCTTCCTCCGACTTTCTACGATTTGCTAATTGTGAAATGGCAGAAAGAATGAGAAGTAAAAAGTTGAAACCTAAAACAACTTTAAAAAAAGCTTGAAAGAACCAGTGAGGTGCTTTCTCCAAGGAGTATCCAGGCAACCACAGTCAGCCAATGACCACAAACAATTCACTCTCACTGAAATGCTACACTGAACTTGGCTAAGCTATGATGGCCTGACACATGTGCTCAGACACACAGCCTCTACTAATAAACAACTAGGCCTAAAACATAAGCGTGATTATGGATAATGCTACACTACCAACACTACTTAAGTAGAAAAAACTGCAGAAATGTTTAAACAGATAAACAATCAAGGAGACTCTAGAGAATGCTTTTAAATGCAAACAAGTTATATGATACACTCCTAGCAGGAAAGCAGAACAAACAAACCCAACCTGATGCTTAACAATTTTAGAAAATAGTACTAAATACCTCACACATGGTGAGTAAAATAAAAGTGCTATAAATAACTCAGAAATAAGCAAAAAATAGGATAATTAATGTTATATATCACAGATTAGTAAGCTCAGTGCCCTTCCTCTGACTTCCTCTGACTAGTTTAGTGTGAAATGGCAGAAACAGTCACAAGTTAACTTCTTAAGTAGCAAAGTTGAAACCTGAAAAAACTCTAAAAAAAGCTTGAAAGAATAAATGAGGTGCTTACTCCAAGGTGTAGTCCAGTCAACCTCAGTCAGCCAATGACCACAAACAATTCACTCTCACTAAAATGCTATACTGGCCTTGGCTAAGCTATGATGGCCTGGGACATGTGCTGAGACACACAGCCTCTACTAATAAACAACTAGGCCCAAAACATAAGCGTGAATATGGATAATGCTACACTACCAACACTACTTAAGTAGAAAAAACTGCAGAAATGTTTAAACAGATAAGGATCAAAGACACTCTAGAGAATGCTTTTAAATGCAAAAATGTTATACGATACACTCCTAGCAGGAAATCAGAACAAATAAACCCAAACAGATGCTTAACAATTGTAGAAAATTCCACTAAATACCTGACACATGGTATGTAAAATAGAAGTGCTATAAATAACTCAGAAATAAGCAAAAAACAGGATACTTAATGTTGTATATCACAGATTCATTGCTCACAGCCCTTCCTCCGAATTCCTTTGATTAGCTAAGTGTGAAATGGCAGAAACAGTCACAAGTTACTTTTTAAGAAACATAGTTGAAACTTAAAACAACTTTAAAAAAAGATTGAAAGAAGCAATGATATGTTTATGACAAGGCGTAGTCCTGGCAACCCCAGTCAGCCAACGACCACAAACAATTCGCTCTCACTGAAATGCTATACTGGCATTGGCTAAGCTATGATGGCCTGGGACATGTGCTCAGGCACACAGCCTCAACTAACAAACAACTAGGCCAAAAACACAAGCCTGAATATGAACAATGCTACATTATCAACACTTGTTAAGTAGAAAAAACTGCAGAAATGTTTAAAAAGATAAAGGATCAAGGAGCTTTTGAAAATGCTTTTAAATGCAAACAAGTTATATGATACACTCCTAGCAAGAAATCAGAACAAACAAACCCAACCAGATGCTTAACAATTGTGGAAAATTCTACTAAATACCTCACACACAGCGAGTAAAATAAATGTGCTATAAATAAATCAGAAATCAGCGAAAAAACAGGATACTTAATGTTATATATCACAGATTAGTTAGCTCAGAGCCCTTCCTCCGACTTCCTCCGATTAGCTTAGTGTTAAATGGCAGAAACAGTCACAAGTCAACTTCTTAAGTAACGTAGTTGAAACCTGAAACAACTTTAAAAAAAAGCTTAAAGAACCAATGATATGTTTACTACAAGGTGTAGCTCCTGGCAACCCGAGTCAGCCAATGACCACAAACAATTCACTCTCACTGAAATGCTATACTGACATTGGCTAAGCTATGATGGCCTGGGACATCTGCTCAGACACACAGCCTCAACTAACAAATAACTAGGCCGAAAACACAAGCCTGACTATGAACAATGCTACACTATCAACACATATTAGGTAGAAAAAACTGCAGAAATGTTTAAAAAGATAAAGGATCATGGAGGCTTTTGGGAATGCTTTTAAATGCAAACAAGTTATATCATATACTCCTAGCAAGAAATCAGAACAAACAAACCCAACCAGATGCTTAACAATTGCAGAAAATTCTACTAAACACCTCACACACAGTGAGTAAAATAAAAGTGTTATAAATAACTCAGAAATATGCAAAAAACAGGATAGTTAATGTTATGTATCACAGATTAGTTAGCTCAGAACCCTTTCTGTGACTTCCTCCGATTAGCTCAGTGTGAAATGGCAGAAACTGTCAGAAGTTAACTTCTTAAGTAACATAGTTGAAACCTGAAACAACTTTAAAAAAAGCTTGAAAGAACCAATGAGGTGCTTACTCCAAGGCGTAGTGCAGCCAACCCCAGTCAGCCAATGACCACAAACAATTCACTCTCACTGAAATGCTATACTGGCCTTGGCTAAGCTATGATGGCCTGGGACATGTGCTCAGACACACAATCTCTACTAACAAACAACTAGGCCCAAAACACAAGCCTGATTATGGACAATGCTACACTACCAACACTACTTAGGTAGAAAAAAACTGAAGAACTGTTTAAATAGAAAAAGGATTAAAGAGACACTAGAGAATGCTTTTAAATGCAAACAAGTTATATGATACACTCCTGGCAGGAAATCAGAACAAAGAAAGCCAGCCAGATGCTTAACAATTGTAGAACATTCTACTAAATACCTCACACAAAGTCAGTAAAATAAAAGTGCTATAAATAAATCAGAAATCAGCAAAAAACAGGATACTTAATGTTATATATCACAGATTAGTTACCTCAGAGCCCTTCCTCCAACTTCCTCCAATAGCTCAGTGTGAAATGTCAGAAACAGGACAAGTTAACTTCTTAAGTAAAAAAGTTGAAAACTGAAACAACTTTAAAAAAAGCTTGAAAGAACGAATGAGGTGCATACGCCAAGGCGTAGTCCAGGCAACCCTAGTCAGCCAATGATCACAAACAATTCACTCTCACTGAAATGCCATACTGGCCTTGGCTAAGCTATGATGGCTTGGGACATGCGCTCAGACACACAGCCTCTACTAACAAACAACTAGTCCCAAAACACAAGCCTGAATATGGACAATTCTACACTACCAACACTAGTTAGGCAGAAAAAACTGCAGAAATGTTTAAAAAGATAAAAGATCAAGGAGACACTACAGAATGCTTTTAAATGCAAACAAGTTATATGATACACTCCTGGCAGGAAAATAGAACAAGGAAACCCAACCAGATGCTTAACAATTGTAGAAAATTCTACTGAGTACCTCACACAAAGTGAGTAAAATAAAAGTGCTATAAATAAATCAGAAATAAGCAAAAAACAGGATACTTAATATTATATATCACAGATTAGTTAGCTCAGAGCCCTACCACTGATTTCCTCTGATTAGCTCAGTGTGAAATGGCAGAAACAGTCACAAGTTACCTTCTTAAGTAACATAGTTGAAACCTGAACCAACTTTATAAATAGCTTGAAAGAACCAATGAGGTGCTTACTCCAAGGCGTAGTCCAGGCAACCCCAGTCAGCCAATAACTGCAAACAATTCACCCTCACTGAAATGCTATACTGGCCTTAGCTAAGCGATGATGGCCTGGGACATGTGCTCAGACACACAGCCTCTACTAACAAACAACCAGGCCCAAAACACAAGCCTTAATATGGACAATGCTACACTACCAATATAACATTGATAGACAAAACTGCAGAAATGTTTAAACAGATAAAGGATCAAGGAGACTCTAGAGAATTCTTTTAAATGCAAACAATTTGTATGATACACTCATAGCAGGAAATCAGAACAAAGAAACCCAACTACATGCTTAACAATTGTAGAAAGTTCTAGTAAAAACCTCACACACAGTGAGTAAAATAAAAGTGCTATAAATAACTAAGCAAAAAACAGGATATTTAATGATATATATCACAGATTAGATAGCTCAGACTCCTTCCTCCGACTTTCTATGATTAGCTAATTGTGAAATGGCAGAAAGAATCAGACGTAACAAACTTGAAACCTAAAACATTTTTAAATAAAGCTTGAAAGAACCAGTGAGGTGCTTATTCCAAGGAGTAGCCAGGACCCAACAGTCAGCCAATGACCACAAACAATTCACTCTCACTGAAATGCTATACTGGACTTGGATAAGCTATGATGGCCTGGCACATGTGCTCAGACACACAGCCTCTACTAATAAACAACTAGGCCCAAAACATAAGCTTGAATATGGATAATGCTACACTACCAACACTACTTAGGTAGAAAAAACTGTAGAAATGTTTAAACAGATAAATGATCAAGGAGACTCTAGAGAATGCTTTTAAATGCAAACAAGTTATATGATACGCTCATAGCAAGAAATCAGAATAAACAAACCCAACCAGATGCTTATTGTAGAAAATTCTATCAAATACCTCACACACAGTGAGTAAAATAAAAGTGCTGTAAATAACTCAGAAATAAGCAAAAAAAGGATACTTGTTGTTATATATATCACAGATTAGTTAGCTCAGAGCCCTTCCTCCGACTTCCACCAATTAGCTCAGTGTGAAATGGCAGAAATAGTCAAAAGTTAACTTAAGTAACAAAGTTGAAACCAGAAACAACTTAAAAAAAGCTTGAAAAAAAGAATGACATGCTTACTCCAAGGTGTAGTCCAGGCAACCCCAGTCAGCCAATGACCACAAGCAATTCACTGACATGTGCTCAGAAACGCAGCCTCTACTAACAAACAACTAGGCCCAAAACACAAGTGTGAATATGGACAATGCTACACTACCAACACTACCTAGGTAGAAAAAACTGAAGAAATGTTTAAACAGTTAAAGGATCAAGGATACTGTAGAGAATGCTTTTAAATGCCAACAAGTTATATTATACACTCCTGGCAGGAAATCAGAACAAACAAATGCAACCAGATGCTTAACAATTGTAGAAAATTGCACTAAATACCTAACACACAGCGAGTAAAATAAAAGTGCTATAAATAACTCAGAAATAAGCAAAAACCAGTATACTTAATGTTATATATCAAAGATTAGTTAGCTTAGACCCCTTTATCCGACATCCTCTGATTAGCTCAGTCTAAAATGGCAGAAACAGTCACAAGTTAACTTCTTAAGTAACAAAGTTGAAACCTGAAACAACTTTAAAAAAAGCTTAAAAGAACCAATGAGGTGCTTACTCCAAGGCATAATCCAGCGAACCCCAGTCAGCCAATGACCACAAACAATTCACTCTCAGTGAAATGCTATACTGGCCTTGGCTAAGCTATGATGGTGTGGGACATATGCTCAGACACACACCCTCTACTAACAAACAACTAGGCCCAAAACACAAGCCAGAATATGGACAATGCTACACTTCCAACACTACTTAGATAGAAAAAAATGCAGAAATGCTTAAACAGATAAAGGATCAAGGAGACTCTAGAGAATGCTTTTAAATACATGCAAGTTATATGACACACTCCTAGCAAGAAATCAGAATAAACAAACCCAACCAGATGCGTTTTCTAGAAAATTCTACTAAATACCTCACACACATGGGGTAAAATAAAAGTGCATTAAATAACTCAGAAATAAGAAAAAAAAATGGATACTTAATGTTATTTATGTCACAGATTAGTTAGCTCAGATCCCTTCCTCCAACTTCCTCTAATTAGCTCAGTGTGAAATGGCAAAAACAGTCACAAGTTAACTTCTTAACTAACAAAGTTTAAACCTGAAACAACCTTAAAAACAGCATGAAAGAACCAATGAGTTGCTTACTCGAAGGTGTAGTCCAGGCAACCACAGTCAGCCAATTACCACAAACAATTCACTCTCACTGAAATGCTATACTGCCCTTGGCAAAACTATGATGGGTTTGGACATGTGCTCAGACACACAGCCTCTACTAACAAACAACTAGGCCCAAAACACAAGCGTGAATATGGACAATGATACACTACCAACACTACTTAGGTAGAAAAAAACTACAGAAATTTTTAAACAGATAAAGGATCAAGGAGACTCTAGAGAATGCTTTTAAATGCAAACAGGTTATATGATAAACTCCTAGCATGAAATCAAAACAAAACCAACCAGATGTTAAACAATTGTAGAAAATTCTAATAAATGTGAGTAACATAAAAGTGTTATAAAAAACATGGAAATAAGCAAAAAACAGTATACATAACGTTATATATAACAAATTAGTTAGCTCAGAGCCCTTCCTCTGACTTCCTCCGATTAGCTCAGTGGGAAATGGCAGAAATAGTCACAAGTTAACTTTTTAAATAAAAAAGTTGAAACCTGAAACAAATTTTAAAAAGCTTGAAAGAACCAATGAGGTGCTTACTCGAAGGCATAGTCCAGGCAACCCCAGTCAGCCAATGACCTCAAACAATTCACTCTCACTGAAATGCTATACTGGCTTGGCTAAGCTATGATGGTCTGGGACATGTGCTCTGGCACACAGCCTCAACTAACAAACAACTAGGCCCAAAACACAAGCCTGAATATGGACAATGCTACACTACCAACATTACTTAGGTAGAAAAAACTGCAGAAATGTTTAGATAGCTAAAGGATCACGGATACACTAGAGAAAGACCTTTAAATGCAAACAAGTTAAATGATACAGTCCTAGCAGGAAATCAGAACAAACAAACCCAACCAGATGCTTAACAATTGTAGAAAATTCTATTAAATACCTCACACAAAGTGAGTAAAATAAAAGTGCTATAAATAACTCAGAAATAAGTAAAAAACAGGATACTTAATGTTATATATATATAACAGATTAGTTTGCTCAGAGCCCTTCCTCCTATTAACTCAGTGTGAAACGGCAGAAAAAGTCACAAGTTAACTTCTTAAGTA